>NC_037675.1:28216982-28319624 GCF_003255815.1 Theropithecus gelada | reverse complement strand
TCTCCTCTCCTCTCCTCTCCTCTCCTCTCCTCTCCTCTCCTCTCCTCTCCTCTCCTCTCCTCTCTCCTCTCCTCTCCTCTCTTCTCCTCTTTTTCTCTTTTCTTTTCTTTCATTTCTTTCCTTCAGATATCATATTGCTCTGTCACTCGAGCTGAGGTGCAGTGGTGTGATGGTGGCTCACTGCAGCCTCAAACTCCAAGGCTCTAGCAATCCTTTCGCCTCAGCTCCCTGAGTAGCTGGAAGTACAGATGTGTGCTGCCACGCCTAGGTAATTGAGATGGGGGTCTTGATATGTTGGCCAGGCTAGTTTCAAACTTCTGGCCTCAGGCAATCCTCCCACCTCAACCTCCCAAAGGGCTGAGATTACAGGCGTAAACCACCATGTTCAGCCAAGACACCATTTCTAAACCTTGATTTCCACTGTTGTAAAATGACTATTGATAATTCAGCTCTATTTCTTTAGGTCTTTGTTTTAAGCAACATAATACATAGTCTTCAATATTAGCTATTATAATTATCTTACTCTTATGGCCCACAGTGGTTCATTCCCTTCTCCTAATTTTCATGCTGATTGTTTCCTGTGTCATTTGACATACAGACATTTATTTGTGTCATGATGAGATTATAGATTTATTGAAAGTGGGTACTGTCCTTTATATTTCACAGGTATTATTCATAGCCAAAGATCCCCCACAGTGAAAACAGTCAACATGGTATCTTAGCACACTCTTGCTGATCTCATTGCGGCTAAGGTGAAAGACAGTGAATTGAATAATTGCAAAACAAAACAAAAAAACCTATAATTTTAAAAACTACAATATAAAACAGTATGCCAGGCAATTTCAAGTATTTTATCTTAGTTAACTTTCACAGAATATACTATGAGTCGCACAACTAATGTATTAGAGCCAGGCTACAAACATAGATCTCTTTCATTCCCAAACCAGAGCAAAGCCTACCTAGATGTCAGAAAACTGGCATAGGTAAAAACATTCCTATTTTTGTTTATAGAATTATATACCTTTAACTCCAACTATAGCATTTTACAGCATAATAAACATATCATAGCCGGGCGCGGTGGCTCAAGCCTGTAATCCCAGCACTTTGGGAGGCCGAGACGGGCGGATCACGAGGTCAGGAGATCGAGACCATCCTGATTAATATGGTGAAACCCCGTCTCTACTAAAAAGTACAAAAAAACTAGCCGGGCAAGGTGGCAGGCGCCTGTAGTCCCAGCTACTTGGGAGGCTGAGGCAGGAGAATGGCGTGAACCCGGGAGGCGGAGCTTGTAGTGAGCTGAGATCTGGCCACTGCACTCCAGCCTGGGCGACAGAGCAAAACTCCGTCTCAAAAAAAAAAAATAAATAAATAAACATACCATATAACCTGAGCTGTATAAGTTACTAATCTATATTCTTATTGAGGTAAAGAGAATCAAAACCCGAGAACTTTTTATTTTTAATTCAGTAAAGTGGTTGTCAGTAAATAGTCTCATTCTTTTTCAAATAAGTTTTACGATAAACAAAAGACTTCAGTTAAAATATCAAATCCACTTACAGATATGATGACTGAGACTCAGGCCTGGGTTTACAAAACAATATGAGGGTCTTTTGGGTTTACAAAACAACATGAGAGTTTTTTTTCATCCTCTAGTAATATCACTTAATGTCTGTAATTAAAGGAATAAAGGACAGTCTTTTTCTTTTTTTTTATTTTTAGCTATCGCAGGCATCCAAGTTGTTTTACATATCTGAAAGGTATCTACATTGAGACCGAGTTAAAAAAAAAAGCAAACATTTACCAGGAGGAATAAATGTATGGCTCTGATATATTTGTAGAGCAATTTTTTATTTGCCATCAAGGGACAATTGGCTTTGTACCCAACATGATTTATCATGGAATGACAAGATGGGAATGAGCTTGAGATTCCATAAACTCCATTTTTCCCCTCCAAATAGAACCCAAACTAATTTATCTGAAGCAGATAAGAGTATTTCAAAGTGACCAAAAGGTTGTAATGTGGACTGCTACTCTGTGGACCAGCACTATAGTTCTGCTAGAGAATGAATTGGTCACTGAAGCCACGACATGAAAAATTGGTTAGTGTAAGAATCCCTTTCTGGAGAGGTAAGCTTTTATTCTACACAAGACACCCATTGCCGGTGTGATTTAATGCATCAGTTGTTCGGTACAAAGCCACAGAAACCATTTTATCCTGAAAATCAGAAGCAAAAACAAAAAAGACATAAATGAGCAAAAAAAGTCTTATACTATTACAGAATAAATGTTTTTACTGAATAATCTATTAACTTTCTACTCAGATTTCATTCAGGAAGTTATTTATTTTTATTAAAGCAAACAAAACAACTACAACAACAACAAAATTCTCCATTGCTACATCAACATGCAGAAAGATAGGACCCAACCTGCTCAGGTCAGAGTCAGTAAAAAGCAACAATAAATATGTTTGCAAAGAACTTCCACTTTCTAGTTCTGTATATAAGGGGCTTAGATGTTGCCACTCTAACCTAACAACAAGTAAAAACCAAACAGACCGAAAAATCAGAACACTTTTTGGTTGCCTAAGAGCAGTGAGGACATAGGGCAAATTGCTGCCCTCAAGACAGAAGCGATAGAAAAGTGAACACAGGAAAGAAGGGCATACTGGGGCAGAAACCACCATGGGGACCAGTGCCATGGTGGGTTAGTAAAATATTAATTGTAATTGATCCATTTTTGGGGGCTCAGTGTGGATAAGTCTGACAGTTAAAAACTCTAGATGAATCCAGTCATATGAGGGTCTCCCACAACAGTGTGAGATTTACCTCTAGGACCTCAACCTGGTTTCCAGAATAAATATTGGAGAGAAATCTCCTGGTGCTACTGGCAGGGGTAGGGGAAAATGAGCAATACTGAAGTATGCCAAAACACTCTATTCTTAGAAAGGCCTGCCCTTGGAGATGGAGACCATCCTGGCTAACATGATGAAACCCCATCTCTACTAAAAATACAAAAAATTAGCCAGGTGTGGTGGCAGGCGCCTGTAATCCCAGCTACTTGGGAGGCTGAGGCAGGAGAACGGCATGAACCCCAGAGGCGGAGCTTGCAATGAGCCGAGACTGCACCACTGCACTCCAGCCTGGGCAATAGAGTGAGACTCCGTCTTAAAGGGAGAAACTAGTCCACCTCATCCCAAACTGCTGGGGTATTATCAGAGTCTAATTGATCTGGAGGAAGGGAAAGACCCAACTCCAGCCCTCTCTAGCTATCCTGCCCATGCTAAGAAGAAAAAAGCAAAACAAAATGGGGAAACATGTGTGAAGTTCATAGTTCTGAGGCTCAGGCTTACTACAAGACTGAGACTATAGGATTATGAAATGCTTCCACTCCCCCAGCACCTTATTGTCACAGTACTAAGAGCCTACTTATAGCATTTCCCTTTACGCAGTATGTCATGTCTCACAATCAAGAAGAAATTACGAGGCACACTAAAAGGCAAAACATGACAATTTGAAGATACAGAGCCAGCATCAGAACCAGACATGACAGGAATATTGAGATCATAACACCAGGAATTTAAAACAACTATGATTGATATGCCAAGCGCTATAATGGATAAAGTAGACGGCATACAAAACCAGATAATAAATATAAGAAGAGAGGTGGAAATCCGAAGAAAATACCAAAAAGAAGTAATAGAGATAAAAAAAAAATACTGTAATAGAAATGAAAAATGTCTTTGATGAACTTATCAGTAGATTCAACATGGCCGAGACAAAATTTATGAGCTTGAAAATTTAGCAATAGAAACCTTGGAAACTAAAAAGAAAGAGAACACAGGCTGAATAAAATGGAGTGGAGTATCCAAAGACTGTGGGTTACATATATTTATTTATAAGTAAAATGAATGATAGCAATGATACAAAAGACAGTGTAAAGGAATTAGGATTATTAGATTATTAGGAATTAGGTTATTATTAGGCACATGCACTACTTAAGAAGGGATACAGTGTTATTTCAAAGTGAACTTTGATTCATTGGAAATGTATATTGCAAACTCTAGGATAACCATTTTAAAAAGTATTTAAATAACTATAATTGATATGCTAAGAAAGGAAAAAAAATCATAAAATGTTCAATTAAAGCCAAGAAAGACAGAAAAAGAGTCGAAGAAAAAAAATTGGAACAAAGAACAAGGGCAGCAAATAAAAAACTAGTAAACAAATATGATACATATTAATCTAACTGTGTCAATAGTCAGTTGGAACTGATTATTTTCAATTTCCTAAATGTACCTATTAAAAGACAGAGATTGTCAGAGTGGACCTGAAAATAATACTCAACTGTAAGTTGTCTACAAGTGAACCTCACTTTAAATATAAAGGCACATATATATTGAAAGCAAATCAATGGAGACAAACTGTACAAACACTTATCAAAAGAAAGCAGGAGTAGCTATATTATTCTGAATTGTGCAGACTTCAAAGCAAGCAAAATTATTGTGAATAAAAAAGGGGTTATATAATGAGAAAGGAATCAATTATCTAAAAAGATGTAATAATCCTTAATATGTAGACAATGAAAAAAAGCATCAAACTATGTGAGGCAAAAACTAACAAAACTGTGAGAAGAAAGAAATGAATCCACTATTACAGTTGGGGACTTTGACACCCCACTATCAAAAATGGGCAAATCCAACAGGCAGAAAATAAGTGATGACATAGTTGAACAAAACACCAACAATCAACTGGGGAAAATCAGCATCTATATGCTATCCAACAGCAGCAGGATTCGCATTCTTCTCAAGTTCTTATGAAACACTCCCTCAGAAAGGCCACATTATGAGCAACAATACACACATCAAAAAATTTAAAGGAATATATTTGTTCAGACTCCAAAGAATTAAACTAAAAATCATTTAAAGAAAGATTATTGGAAAATCTCAAAATATATGTTGATTAGATTAAACAACACAATTTTAATAACACATGGATCAAAGAAAAAATAACAGAAATGAAACATATTTTGAAATAAATAAAAATGAAAACACAACTTATCAAAATCTATGGAATGCAACAAAAATGATGCTTAGAAGAAAATGTATGTCATTGAATGCAGGTATTAGAAAAGAATAAAAATCTAAAATTAGTATACTAAGTTTATACCTTATGAAACTAGGAGAGTAAGATCAAATTAAATCCAAAGTAAGCAAAAGAAAAGAAATAATCAGAATTAGAGCAGAAACTGATAAAATTTACAAAGGGGATCAATAGGGAAAATTAACAAAATCAGAAGTTGGCTCTTGAAAAAATCAATAAAATCAACAGGGGACTGAAAAATACATGATTACTTTAATAGATGCAGAAAAAGCATTTGACAAAATTCATCACCCATTTATGATTTTAAAATCCCTCCTCTCTAAGTACATGAAGGATAGAGGGAAACCTTCTCAATAGGGTAAGCTATTTATCCAGAAAATCTACACCTAACATCATATTTAATGGTGAGAAACTAGAAACTTTCCCACTAAAATCAGAATAGAGCAAGTATGTCCTTTCTCTTGACTCATTTTCAATACCGTATTGGAATTACTAGCTAATGCAATAAGATAAGAAAAAGAAATAAAAGGTATACACATTGCAAAAAAACCAGTAAAACTATATTTGCATGCAGATGACATGATTGTCTATGTAGAAAATCTGGAAGAATCAACACACACACAAAAATCTAGAACTAAGTAATTATAGCAAGTTTGAAGAGTCCAAGATGAACATATAAAAGTCAATCACTTTCCAGTTGGGTGTGATGGCTCACACCTGTAATCCCACCACTTTGGGAGGTGGAGGCAGGTGGCTCACTTGGGGCCAAGAGTTCAAGACCAGCCTGGGCAACATGGTAAAACCCTGTCTCAACTAAAAATACAAAAAATAGCTGATTGTGGTGGCACATACCTGAAATTTCAGCTATTTAGGGTGGCTGAGGCACAAGAATTGCTTGAACCTGAGAGGAGGAAGTTGCAGTGAGCTGAGATCTGCCACTGCACTCTAGCCTGGGCAAACAAAAAAGGGCCAATCACTTTCCTATATACCAGTAATTTTTAAAAAGTGGAATTGGAAATTAAAAACACAATATCATATTCATAAACACTTCAAAAAATAAATTAACTATGTATAAATCTAACAAAATATATACAATATCTATATAGGGAAAACTGCAAAATTATAATAAATGACATTTTTAAAAACTATATAAATGGAAGGGTCTTCCATTTTCATAGATAAGAAGACTCAATATTATTTAAATGTCAGTTTTGTTCCAAATTCATCTGTAGATTCAATGCAATCCCAATAAAAAATTCCAGTGAGTTATTTTGTGGATAATGATAAACTGATTCTAAAGTTTATATAGAGGGGCATAAGACGTAGAATAGACAACACAATATTGAAAAAGAATAACACAGTTGGAGTAGTGACACTACCCAACTTCGAGGCTTGCAACAAAACTAAATTAATCAAGGTAATATGGTATTGATAAAAATAATACACATATAGATCAATGGAACAAAATACAGAGCCCAGGAGTACACCACCATAAATATAGTCAACTGATGTTTTATAACAGTGAAAAACAATAAAATGGAACAAAAATTGTTTTATCAAGAAAAGGCACTTTGGGAGGCTGAAGCAGGCAGATCTCGAGGTCAGGAGGTCGAGACCATTCTGGTTAACACCGTGAGACCCCGTCTCTACTAAAAATACAAAAATATAGGCAGGCGCCTGTAGTCCCGGCTACTTGGGAGGCTGAGGCAGGAGAATGGCATGAAGCTGGGAGGTAGAGCTTGCAATGAGCCGAGATGGCGCCACTGTACTCCAGCCTCGGTGACATTGTGAGATTCTGTCTCAAAAAAAAGAAAAAGAAAAAGAAAAAAAAAAAGAAAAAAAAAAGAAAAAGTGCTGGAACCACTGGACATCCACACATAAACAAACTAATTTAGACACAGGCCTTATATCTTTCACAAAAAACGAACTCAAAATGGACCACAGACCTAAATGTAACAAGCAAAACTTTAAAAATCCTATAAGATAACATAGGAGAAAACGAAGATGACCTTGGATATAACAATGACTTTTCAGATACAACATCAAAGGTACAAACCATGAAAGAAATATTTGATAAGTTTGGCTTTATTAAAAGTTAGAATTTTTGCACTGTGAAAGACAATGTGCAGAGAAAGTAAAGATAAGCCTCAGATAGAGAAAATATTTGCAATAGATGCATCTGATATAGGAATGTCATCCAAAATATACAAAGAACACTAAGAATTTGACAATTAGAAAATGAATACGCCAGTTACAAAATGGGCAAAATACTTGGACAGACACCTCACCAAAGAAGATATGTGTATATAAAAGCATGTTCCACATCATTTATCATTAGGGAAATGAAAATTAAAACAACAATGTCTTAATCATAATAACATTTTCTATAATGCTTAACACTATTGACTGCATAATTCAGGGCTAATTTTATTACATAGCTTTATTTTATCTACACATATTTCTCATTTGAGTTAGGGTATCAAGAAAGGGGGCACCATCCAGTGGTGCTGCTTCCTGAGCCAGGAGAACTGACACATAGATCTGAGTTGCCATCTACTAGGAATCATATTAGCAGTATTTTTTCATAGCCTTGTCTCTAACACCGCAACAAAAAGAGTTTAAAATGTGCAAAACATAATAATGTGGACATTTAATTAATCATAGTTTGCACATATTAAATTGTTCTTGGCAAATCTTTAGAATTTTAGAACTGTGATCTGAGTATCATAGATTAGAAAAATATTTGTGTAGAAGAAATATAATCCTTTATTTCACCACACAGAATAGAGTCACATTAGGTATTTGAAATATTTTAGTAAATACAGTGCTTTCAGGAAGAAGAAAAAGACTATGCCCCCAAGCAAATTTATTTTAATAAGATATATTTAATTAGAGAAACTCCTCCAAGGATGTTCTGCCAATAACAAAGCATAAGATATATACAGTAAATTGAAGTAGTTTTACTCAATAATAGGAAAGCAAATATTTTCTTAGTAAAAGTTAAAGATGATATTGTACTGGGTTGAAAATCCAAGAAAATTATATTATTACTCCATATCAAAACAAATCTAAAAAATGATTTGTGTTTTTCCCTATCTCAATGACTATTTTTGGCCTTTTATTTAATCAAGTCAAAACGATACATTATATCCAAGTCATGTAACTGGATTATTTAGTATTTTTTTAGTTTGCATATGTGTTTGTTTTAAAATGCACAGAGGAGGAATAGTAGACTTTTTTCTTTTAGGGTCTCAGATTTTAATTCTCAATTTGGAAGAACTTGTCAGAACATCTATTTCCAGTGAAGGTCACAACTTTAAATATGATTATTACCAAAGGAAATATACTGATGAATTGACAGCTTAAGCCTGTGATTTTCATTCAGTTACCTCATTTCTATTGATTGTTCTTTGAAAAGACCTTCACATCTGCATTACAATTTTGCTCTCACACTAATATGTAACTACTTTTGGCTGCTTCCAAGAAAAGTTAAGAGCTTGCCAAGAAAGAGTTTATAAAATTTAATTTTGAAAACAGTGTTCTTAATGTAACAGTGTTTTAAACGCTGACTCCATGTTACTAGACGTATTGACATCTACTTATTCAATTTACTGACCTTGACAGAGCTATAAATTACAGTGAGGAATACTATCAGAATGATGGCCAGAATTTTTGGCCTTCTCTTTATGTTTTCAAATAGAAGAACTACAATGCTCATTCTGAAAATATTCTCTTCTGGATTATTTTGCTTCAGTCCCTTAATCTACAAAATGTAATTATTTTTCTAGTTGGTTAATGCATGCTTTGATTTCAAGGAAAGCATGACACTAGACACTTGTAAAATTATAATCATGTTCGTAGTTTTGACATAACTTAATTAACAGTCTCTCACACATGATACTAGGTGTCAAATGCCTCCCATATGTTTTTTGCTCACACCCTGAACCAGCTATCCAAATGAATAGATTTAATGAGTTACATTTGGTTATGACAGAAAACTAAGTAAAACATAATAAAAACCTCCTCAACCAAGGATTAAAATGATCAGAGTAATTTTGTGTAATTCTGAATTATAAATATTTTTCTGGAAGCATGAAGTTTTACTAACACAACTACTTACTAAAACTGAATAAATATTATGTATTAAATACTCATAGAGCATTTTTTATACAACTGAATAACAATACCTTGTCATTTTTAGATAAGTTTCAGTGTGAAAATGTACTTTTAGGGTTTGGTTTTACAACACTTTTTTCTTGTGTTAATTTTAAATATTCACCCTTTGAACCTATGTGTTTATTCAACTTACAAGAATCAATGAAAAATTCATGTTAGATGTTCCTATCTAAACATGTACAAATTTTTTTTACAAAAATTAAAGCTTTAAAAATATTTTATTTTACCTCCTAGATATTTTGCAGGCAATATTTAATATATATTTATTGTTGCATAGTCAAAGGAAGAAAAATGAAAAAATTGTGCTTGTTATTTATGGTATATAAATAGTTAAATAATAATATAGTCACAATGATTTTATGTACTATCAAATTACACTGTCTAAAAATGTAACTAAGAATCTTATGAGTTTTCTAGTTAAAACTGCTTCCCATCTGAATGTTTTGCTATAATTGTGATAAATGACCAACTAGAGCAAAAGTTCAAAAATAGAACTTAAATTTAATTAGCCAATGAAAGGTCTAAGTCCTGTCATCATATTTCATGACTGCAGTCAGTTCCTAATTTATTGTACAGTTATGGGAAGAAGCCCATATAAAACTTCACTCATATAAAACTAATCTGTAATATTTTAAGGGACATCCACTGTGTCCTGTAGTTAGTGCTTTTTATTTAGTAAAAAGCAAGATAAAATTTGCTGACATGCTTATAACACAAACCCTTGATGATGTTGCTTAATTCATGAGCCTCAAATCCATTTATTCCATTTCTAGCCAGTAAACTTTTAGTTTTAGTTTCACATGGCATTTAGGACAAAGTCCAAAGGCTTTAAGATGGCAATAAATCTCCACATTACCTGGTCCCAGATCACCTCCCACCACTCTGAATTGTGCGTGCTAGGTACCTGCAATATTAAAATGTCTGAAGTCCTCACACACACAGGGTTCTTTTTCACTCCATTGCCAGATTTCTAATGGTGTTCCTTCACTGAGACTCTCTTTGGCTTGGTTAAATTCATGTTATTAATTTTTGGTCATGCACTAAGAATCAGCTAAAAGTCACCTGGAGTAAGTCATCCCTGATACTGGAGTAATCTAACTGGTCTCATCTTCTTGCCATCCCCAGAAGCTAGGCTTGCTTGTAGTATGGTATTATAATTTAGTTTTCTATTTACAGCACACCAAGAATAGAGTAATAACTAAAGACTGATTAAATTAAATATATAATGCTTTTAAAACATTAATTTGTTTAATCTATTATAGGATGTTTCCAATAGATCAATATTCTCACCAGACTACGGATTACTTTATATATGTGTATATAATTTATTCATTTAATTTATAATCAAATATACAAATACTATTAAAATGATTTTGGCTAAATTAATGAAATATTAAATGTTAGGGAAGGCTAGTAACAAAATAACAAATGTGAGTGCAGGCTTTCACTTGGAAATCTTTGATATCTAAAGCAAAAATGATAATGCCATGGACTTCGTATCAGTATTGATTGAAAGATGATACATACCTACTGTGCTAATCAGAATTGCTCAGGAAAACTGAAACCACTCTATACTTTTCATACAGAAAAGATTTCGCTGAGGGAGTTAGATGTTCCCAAAAGTGTTGGAGAGCCAGAAATATGAAGATCAGAAAGGTAGATCCAGCTAATTATGATCAAATTAGACAGTATGGGAATCACAGGAAAACCACCAGTAAGATCAAAGATGCCTGCAGAACTAAGGCAGGTCTCTACAATAAATTCCTCTAGGATGCCTGTTTATTAAGGCCCGTGAGCATGTCTGCCACTGCTGGAAGTACATTAATATGGCTCTGCTTCTTTTCTGCCTTCCAGATCTTAAATGAATACCTGACAGAATCTAACCTAGAGTCTTGCTAGCAAGGATTCTGCAAACATAATGCCCAATCTTTCATTCCTTGTGATATTGCAGAGAGTAAAAAGAGAAGAAAGTACTACTGCACTGTTCAAAAGCAACCAGGTACATTCCACCACCTTGGCTATAAGCAGCCCTATTGCTCTTTCTATCCATATTTACATCCCAATTAACAATCACAACTTTATTATTCTTAGCTGTCAAAATACAACCATTTTAAACAAGTGCAGACAGGCTTACCCTTGACAATCCTAAAATGGAAACCTATCCATTTCTGAGTGATATTTTTCCTCTTATTTCAATTCTAATTCCTTCGTGTGATCCAAAAATTTAAAAGTTGAAATTTCAAGTTAAATAATCTGAACAAACTTGATACAAAATAGCAAGTAAAGGTATGAGTAGAAATTATACCTGTTATTGGATTCAAGTGTGTGTGTGTGTGTATGTGTATGTGTATTAATAGGTATATGTATGTGTATATATTTGTGTACGTTTAAATATATGTATATATATATTTAGCATAGCTACTATAAATACTCATTTCATCAAATGATCAATAGGCTAGACCTGGTATTTATAAGTCCTCCTTTCACTAATCATATTTTACTTTGTCTTCAATGGGTTATGCTTTTTACCTGTTGGACACAAACCTTCCATTCTAAAGGGACAAACATATTAGTGATTCTGCCTGTATTGGGTAACTGCAGTTGTCCCTTAAAATTTACCATTGGCCATGGAATTGCTAAGAGGCCTAAGAGACTCTCTTGGATCTTAAATGTAGCCCTTCTTAGTTTCATTGTTTACCAGCAATTCCTTTAAAATGTTATTAGTGTCTTAACAGCAAATAGGTGAACACTTGGAACAGGCAAGCTTTATTTACAAAGCTGCCTGTTTACAAAGGTGTGGGTGGTGGAAAGCACAATGGACAGTGCACAACCAGTGATTCTGTTGCAACTGAGCTGTTGCAATGCTCTTGCCTAAAAGGACAATGCAATGAAGTAAATATGAAACAGCAAAGGTTCTATGTAATGACCTGTCTTCAGGGAAGCAGTGACCTTCAGTGCAGGTGAATATTTAGCATGAAGCAATCTTAAAGGGAGAACCTTGGAATACAAATATCCTGACTTCACTCTCTCTTTCAGGTCTTTTGCCAGGACTCCTCACCATTAGCTGAAACCAACAAGAAAGCAGAGATTTATTTTATATCATTTATACAAGTTAGCATCCAAGGAAAAATTTGAGTGGAGGTGGTGAAAAGTAGATCAGGAGGGGAAAATGAAGATATGTTCTAAAATAACTAAGGTTAATCATTCATGTCATTACAGGAGTACTGAATTATATTGAACATCCGTACTGGTTCAATGGCATAAAGAATTGAGTGGTAGTCTTAGCAAGTAGATTGATTAAAATGTTGGTTATCTTAGTGAAAACATTATTTGAATATGAATATTTTTAAATCAACAGAATTTAATTATCTGGAGTTGGGAAGCAATATTTTGTGACTGGCCGGGCGCGGTGGCTCAAGCCTGTAATCCCAGCACTTTGGGAGGCCGAGGCGGGCGGATCACAAGGTCAGGAGATCGAGACCACGGTGAAACCCCGTCTCTACTAAAAAAATACAAAAAATTAGCCGGGCGCGGTTGTGGGCGCCTGTAGTCCCAGCTACTTGGGAGGCTGAGGCAGGAGAATGGCGTGAACCCGGGAGGCGGAGCTTGCAGTGAGCCGAGATCACGCCACTGCACTCCAGCCTGGGCGACAGAGCGAGACTCTGTCTCAAAGAAAAAAAAAAAAAAAAAAAAAAAAAAAAAAATTTGTGACTGGATCAATAGAATCAATAGGTAGAGAACCACTCCCACATTTTTTCATGCTTCCTGGACTCATGTTTTCCAGGTATAGTGGTGGTGGTGGGGGGGAATTTATTGGTTGCAGGCTCAAAGAATATACTGCATTTTGTAGGATATCCTTCCACTTTTAGTAAGCACTTTAATAAAGTCTTAATAGAGCAATCCACCATTCTGTGGAGTCAGCAATTTCTGCCTGATAGGGGATATGGTGGTAAAATCTCTTAAGCTTAAAGACTTCCATTTCAATTGCATTACTTATTTTTCTATAAAATTTGTTACTTTCTTGGTAGCAATATTGTAAGGGATACCATGATTTTCTGCCTATATTTCAGACCAAGTTTTATAGAAAACATTGACCATATTTCTTTAAAAATGTATGCAGTGAAACAAGGAATTTACTAGAAACTAAATTCTCCATATAAATAATACAAATATGGTGGAATGTCTAGTTAATATTGCAGGCCAGTGAATCATCTGTCCATGCATGTGTGTGCTGGCAAGATAAAAATTCAATGATTTTAGTTTTAGGGTATCTACTCAAATTCTTACCGTGAGATCAATTGGTCTCAGACTGAGCACACTATTTCTCAGTTCTATCTATAGTATGCTGGTTTCTGTGTAGAATACTAGAGAACATCTCACTGAGAGAAACTTGTCATTGCACAGTGGTTTATGGGTGACTAGCTCAAGAACTTATCAGTCTCCACAGCTTGCAGAGATGGAAAATTTCTTTTAGATCATAAACATGCCTTAATACAAGTATGCTGTTTCCTGTCCTGTATAACTAAATAAAATGAATGTAATAAAACTATATATACTGTGCCACATTAGTATGTGTCATTAAAGGTGGGCAATAGATTGGATCAAATTTAATTTTTACTAATTAATCTTACTACTCTAAGATGAAATAAAACCTCAAGATGTACAGAAATTACTCTGAACAGTTAAACTTTGGTATTGGTTATTATTCTAAAATATCATCTCACTCTTTTTATTAGAGGAAAGTGAGAACAAATGCCTTTCTTATTTGTCTTATTCCTTTGTAAGTATTCTCTGGATGTAAAGTGAATGTCTATTGGTAAAAAGATAAGTGGCAAATATTTTTAAAAATTAAATAATTTATTAATTATTACAGCAGAATTAGAAAATTTGTTACATACAACCTTCAATATATGTTATATTCATATGATATCTAACATGAATAATATTAAACATTTGATTTGAACAATTAAGTCATGTATCATAGCGCAAACAGCACCAACATTTTTAAAAGTAAGCATTAAGTCAATCAAAATATTTAAGTTATTCATTATGGCCCCAGTTATTAAATTAAATCAAATTGGGTTGATTATTAACACATACCTTGGTGATATCTAGTGTAGTCATATTAATTTACCTTCTTTAACTAGATAGGAAAAAAGCCACACAGGCCCAAATCTCTGATTGTTTTCATGTTTGTTACATTTATCTCATTGTAAAAGAAGAAAAGATTAAGACAAATTTCTAGATAAGAGGCAATACCCACATTCATGATTTAGTTATAGTGCACATAACTACTGGCAGACTGTCATGCTCATCATGTGTTCAAAACAGTTACATATACATAAAAAAAGCAAGCAAGAGAGAGAGAAAATAAGAAGGAAAAAAGGAAGGAAGGAAGGAAGGAAGGAAGGAAGGAGGGAAAGAAAGAGGGAGGGAGGGAAGGAGGGAGGGAGGGAATGAGGGAGGGAAGGAAGGAAAGGAGGAAGAGGGGGAGTGAGGCAGACAGACTTCATAAAGAAATTAAATCCACAGTTATGAGTATAATAAAAAGTTGCAAATGTTGAGGAAATTAACAAGTAGAAATCTGAAATTAAAAAGACGAGGTCAGCATCTGGCAGAAAACAAGCAGTTAAAGATATGCCTTTACTCCTGCTTCTTACCGATACTCTAATAAAATACAGTGCAGATGCAAAGTGCAAATTCAAAAGGGTAAAAGTGAAAGATTAAAATAGTCAGGAAACGTCTTTTTAAAAACTTTATTTTATTTTTTTGCTTTTGGCCTTTGGAAAGACTGAAAACAGGTGTATGAGAAGTTACTGACTTTGCAAAACAAGGAAACTCTTATAATACTTGAGAATTTCTAGATGAATGTAAATTGATAAGAAGTAAATAAATATTTTTACAGAATCCCAGAGACACTCAAGAAGGGTAGGAACCAGGGAATACAGAAAGTGGTAATGAGCTGTGAAGTTAAAATTTGAAATTTTAGTAGTATGTGTAACAACAGTTAACTTTCTCTTCACGTTCCAACTATTTATCTCCCACCCAGCAAAAAACTCAAGTTTTGCACTGCAGATTAGAAGTCAGAAAACTACAGCCTTCTGGTCAAAGCCACCCTGCCACCTGACTTTGTATAGACAAAGTGAATGGAACATAGCCACACCCTTTCCTTTACATATTGTCTATGGTGGCTTTGGGGAAGAATTGAGTCATTGTTCCACAAAAACCATATGTTCCACAAAGCCAAAATCATGTACTCTCTGGCTCTTTAGAGAAAAAATGTTTCCTGATATTGATCTAAATATAGAAACTAGAGAGAGCCAAACTGAGCTTCACCTAAATAAGAGGCAAAAGCAACAAAGTGACAGGTTGAAAATAGAGTAATGAAGTAAAACCTGCACACCATACAGTGAGAGTTTTCGAACCTCTTCCCTTGTCCTCTACTGAAAACCCGGAGCCAGGTTAACCAGGAATGAGACTGGGATAACCTTCTCTAAGAATATGAAATATGAATAGTCTCAAATAATAAAATTCTCTGAATTTCCATTTGTTTTGCTTTCCAATGAAAAGGCATGTTCACTAGTCTTTAAGGGAAAGCCTACCAGACTACATGCCATGCACGTGTATCCGGAGTTTCAGTCAGTATTTTTGTTCCACACTTTTGTTTAAGGAAAGCCTCCATGCTCTAAGGGTTAATTCTAGCACATCTGAAATTAGCCTGAACTATTTTCTGAAGAGATATACTAGCATGATATTGACTCCTAATCAAGGTATGAATTGTAATTTTCAATTCATTTCCCAAAAGAAACATTATAATTTAAAGGCTACCTATATTCTGAGTTTTTCTTCATTCTGTCACTGGCAGAGGATGTCCAAGTTGTTTTTTGTTTGTTTGTTTGTGTTTTGTTTTGTTTTGAGATGGACCCTCACTCTGTCTCTCAGGCTGGAGTACAATGGCGTGATCTCAGCTCACTGCAAACTCTGCCTCCCGGGTACAAGCGATTCTCCTGTCTCAGCCTCCCGAGTAGCTGGTATTACAGGTGCGTGCCACTATGCGGGCTAATTTTCATATTTTTTAGTACAGATGGGGTTTCACTATGTTGGGCTGGCTGGTCTCCTAACCTTAGGTGATCTGCCCACTTTGGCCTTCCAAAGTGCTGGGATTACAGTTGTGAGCCACCACATCTGGCTGTGTCCAGGTTTTTGATGCCGTGAACAAAGAATTGGACAAAACACACAAATGAAGCAATGAAGGAATGAGGGATTTATTAAAAATGCAAGTACCCTCTACAGTGTGGGAGTGGGCCCAAATACAGGGGCTCAAGGGCCCAGTTACAGAATTTTGGGGAGTTTAAACACTCTCTAGAGGATTCCATTGGTTACTTGGGGTATGTCCTACGTAAATGAGGAGAATGAAGTAAAGTTACAAAGTCATTAACTATGGAGAGGATATTTCCTGTCATAGCTGAAGTGTGAATTGACCTTAAGTTCCCTGCCTCTAGACCCTGTTTTCCTGCCTCATCTTCCCCCTGAGAGATGTGATCCCCATAAATCTTTATGGGAGGCAGAGGGACCAATGGTCTTTTTTTCTATAACTACTTCATGCTGGCTTGGGGCATAGTCCCTACTCTAGGGGATCATGGGACTCTCACCCTGCTCTGTCTAGCGGAGATGGGTTAGCTTCTTCACCTGGAACTGGCTGGAACCTTTGTTGCATGATCATTTGAAGCTTGATGGTCTCTAGGCAAGAGGAAATGAATTTGGTTAAAAGATTTAATGGGAACTTCATGGGGTGGATGCCTATTCAGTCAGAAATGTTTGTTATAGAGACTTGCAGGAGAAAAAACAACACCCGGTCTGTTCTAGGATCTATGTATTTCCTTAAAGTCTTAGCACAAACAACTCCATTTTAGTTGGTTTGGTGTGTTGGGGCCTTGTACATGAACTTAGTCCAAAACAATGGCCTCCCAAAACTTTGTAAAAAAAAAAAATCCCCATTTTTGGCCAGGTTCTCACTTAGGTGAGAGTGAAACCAAAACTTAAGGCCTTAGAGCCACACTCCGTTATCATCACTTTGCGCCTCCAGTCTCAGCATGTCACTTATAGGTTATGGTGTCCTCTTGGTGGCACATCTCCCTCAACTCTTGTCATTGTAGTTGAAGAGAGACCACTTGATGTTCCAGAGATGGCTGTATGCAAATGTTCAAAAACCCTGAGACAATGCAGTGCACTGGGGAGACCACCACCATGACCACTGGGAGGACAACACCAAGAGTTTAAAGCATTCTCCCCAACCAGGGTCCCCACAAACAAACCACCCAAAATTTAATAGATTAAAAAATGAGCTAGATGAAGAGCCTACTTGCTTGACTAAGTGGTTTTTTTTTTCATTAATCCCCTTCAATTGAATTCTTATAATCTGCATTTGATGTGTTTCTCCGTAGGCCACAGTGTCAGCAGCTGCACAAGTACTTTTCTGTTTAGCCAATTCTATTATTTAGCATAACTTTCACAAAAGAATACAAAGTCTGTTGTGTACCATAGCTCTCAAAGTAGAATCTGCTATAGAGCCTATCATGAGGGACACACTTCCAATCATTGCTTCCTTTATCTTAAACCATGGAAAAAGGATGCAACAAATATGCCCTTCTAGAATGCTAAAGGTCTCCAGGCAATGCTCTCCTCTACTCATGATGTGGGCTAAGAGGAGTGAACCAATGTTTTGTTTTCGACTGATTATGAGGCAACATATGCACCACTAAAGTTTCTTACATACATTGGGCCCTCATCTTTTATCCATCAAAGTATAAGGTTATCCATGTATAAGGCTGGCTGCAGGCTCCTTCACAAATAAAAGTACACCCCATTAGTGCACATAACAGACCCGCTTTCCACTTCTATTGTTCACAGAGGCACAAGCAAGAAAAAATATTCAAGGATAAGAGTTTCATGAGAGTTAGAAGTTTTAATCCATGAACCTGGGAAAAGACATTCACATCAAGGATGGCATCCTTCTCCTGGGAGAAACCTTCCTAGTAAGTTCTACCCCAAGGGTTCCAATGAGCGTACAGTTCCAAGAGTGTGGAGTGACCCCTCTCACTTGAGAGACCATGAACCCAAAGTCCAAGTTCTTGAAATTTTGCGGCAGTGTGGATGGCAAGGACAGTCCCTGTCTGATGCTTCCAGAAGACCCAAACCATAAAAAGTTTTCCCCATCTGGTAGAAACATACCACAGCATAACAACCCACCATTACAACACCAGCCCTCTTTCATGGGAAAGCCTTCACAGAACCAGAAAATACGCATTGAAAATAACAATTGAATGAAATCCCTTTATACAATATTTACATGGACCACCAGATGACCAAGTGTTTGTGATGCTTTAACTGTTTTCCCAGGAATATAGAATCAAACACTGGTTATAAACTATTTTAAATGATTTCAGTATTGGCTGGTTTAACATGAAAATCTGACGAAGTATTTTCCTGACATTCAATTATTTTTTTGTTCTATTTGGGTTAGTAGCTTTATACAAGGAAGTTTGGTTATTTCTGTGGTCTACAATAACATAATAATGATGCTTAGACACGAGAATTTTAGAAATGCCATACCATCCTGGAACACACATTAGTATTATTCACAAAAATATAACCTAAAGAAGATTGAACATCATTTTGGCAATCCCATGTACCCGAACATGTCAAATAATCCTACTTACCTTCCTTCTGGTTGATTTTAGTTGTCCTCTGATCTATCCAAAAAGTCAGGCATTAGGAAAGACAATTCTGAAATTGAAGTTTGATTTTGGAAATCCAGATCACTATAAATTATTTATTTTACCAAAATGATGACTCAGAAATTTTAAAGAAAAATAAACTTTTTATAACCTTTTACCAAAAAGAACCCCACAAATTCTACTGTTCTTAAACATTTTGCATGTAAAACTGTTTCTAGTAGTCTTAATTGCATGTTATAATGGCGAATTTTAACATAAAACCTGGAAAGTTTTGTTCTGATAAGGTTTGACTATTTCCAGCACAGCTAGGTGTATGGGCAACTCTACATGTCCCCAGGCCTTACCTAGCAGGAAAGCAGGCAGGTTAAACAATCTTCAAAAGCCAAAGAAGCAGTTTATGACCTTAAAGCATTTAGCAAACCTAATATTTAAGCATAATTTAGACCACATTTTTACATTTTGAAGACATATGTATTTTACCAATAATATATAAAGTCATCTTTATTTCTCAAAGATTACTCAAGTCACATGAACTCAATAAAAGGCATTACATTTTTCACTTTTCTGAAGAATATTTAATGTAAACTCTTCTTCTTATTATTTAAGCCAAAACTTTACAGAGGAGATAAACAGTGACTTTTACTCTGTATTTAACCAGTTGCACAGAGAGAAAGACTGAGTGGTAAGAAATTTTTACCCTTTTGACAGCATGTCAGGTTTCTGGGTTCTCTCCCTCTGAGCAGCCCTGTGACTCTGCTTGACAGTATGCAAACAAGCACATTGCATGAATTAAGAATATTCGTGAATAGTTTACAAATTTTGGAGAAATAAGACAGAGAGAGAAATATGACTCCAATTCTATTTATGAAAGTAAACTCAACACACGTAAAGTGTAAGGAAGCCTAAAATTCAAAAAGTGAGTTTAAGGATAGAAAGCTGGTGTGCTCCACTAATTCCTGCTGGCCTGACACAGGTAGCTTAGGAATTCTAGATAAATGGGATGAATGATGACTTGCTAGAAATGCACAGGAAAGAAAATAAGTATTCGCAGAATGAAATAAAAACCTTCCATTGGAAAATAAAAAAATATCATGGTTTTATCTATATATATGCATACCCAAGAAAAGCCAGAGGAGAATAAACAGCAAATGAATGAAAACTAGGAGCAAAACAAATAAAAAGGAAACCAACCCTAAATTTTCCTCTCTAATCTACCTTGGAGGCCACCATATTACCTTGGGCCCCCAAAAACCCACATAATGAATACTTTATTCCTGATAAACAATTTAATATACTTAAGTTCACCAATATTATTATATATCTTGTGCAATTAAGAAATTCACTTCAGGCACATTATCAATAAGTACTTTAGCACTATCCATGCAAAACAGTAAACATAATGTGAAGCAATGCAAGCATGTACATGAAATTTGGCTGTACACTAAATCCAACTTCAGGCTTAACGATATTTAAAAAAGAATTGCCAAACTGCTGATGCATTTTTTACACTACTTATTTTACTTTACTTAAGACTAAGAGCTTTGGCCGGGCGCGGTGGCTCAAGCCTGTAATCCCAGCACTTTGGGAGGCCAAGACGGGTGGATCATGAGGTCAGGAGATCGAGACCATCCTGGCTAACACGGTGAAACCCCGTCTCTACTAAAAAATACAAAAAAAAACTAGCCGGGCGAGGTGGCGGGCGCCTGTAGTCCCAGCTACTCGGGAGGCTGAGGCAGGAGAATGGCGTGGACCCGGGAGGCGGAGCTTGCAGTGAGCTGAGATCCGGCCACTGCACTCCAGCCTGGGAGACAGAGCGAGACTCCGTCTCAAAAAAAAAAAAAAAAAAAAAAAGACTAAGAGCTTTAACTATGAAAATGTCAACAAACCAAATGTCTCCAATTCCTTATCAGGATTTTAAGAATATTTTATTATTTATACTTTTTCCACATATTTCTCCCCTACTTAATCGTTCCTTACTACATTGTTTCATAAATAACCTTTTCAAATCTGTAATTTGAACTAACTTTTAGATAACTCCACAATTAGACAAAATTATTCTTTTTTTTTTTTTTTTTCCACTAGTAAGATAACCCTTTCTGGCACCTTTTGTATACAGAATTATGTGTTAACTAAAATTCTTATCCTTAGTAACCTAAAACTTTTGAGAAACTCTAAAAACCAAGGAATCATGAACTATCACATATGGGCATTTATAGATAAGTACAATTCCACAATTTTAGAAACATTTCCCCATGTCACAACTCCTTCTTAATTGGAAATGACCCAGATATTAAATGCGCATCGAAAATAACCTTAAGATTTTAATTTACACAAATAGTTTACCTAAAACATTTATCCCATTCACTGTACTTAATTTTTACTTTTGTTAAGGGAGACTTGAGACGTCAATCAACATATGTAAAATGAACATTGGTTTCCTCCAGAAAGGCAGGACAACTCGAGAAGTGGAGGGGGACTGAGGGCTTTCAGATGGTAGGTAGGCGGGAGACAAACGGTTGCATTATTCTGAGTTTCTGATTAGCCTCTCCAAAGGAAGCGATCTCAGTGAGACTTTGAATAGAATGGGAGGCAGGCTCACCCAAAGAAGCTCCCAGCTTGAATTAACACTGACATTTAAAAAGATCTAGGAAAGACAAACATAACATTCAGACAAGAGATATGCTGACAATTCTGATGACGTTTTTGTTTTTATTCCACCAAGAATTTTAAAGCTAGCTTGTTTAGTAGAGTTATATTTTAAGTCACGTGAACTTGAAAATTGCTTAGACTTATTTACATAATTTATGAGAGCTCTTTTATTTATAAGCCAATTTGGTAGACACAACATACAACAAGTGTACATACAAATAAACACATCTAGACATGTACACACACACGTAACAACGATTCAATAGCTTGCAACCCTACCCATGAGATAGTAATACAAGCTTGTCGGTTTTACTTCGCCCCAGTCGATAATCCAGTGAAGGCTGTGAACCAAAATCTCAGGTAAAGAAGCCTCCATGTCAGTTTGATTTTTAAAGGCCAAACCTCCCCTGACTCCAAGGAGCACTGGGGCCAAACAGTATCAAAGGAGGGCATCACACATTAACCAGGCGCCCTGCTTAGAATCGCAGCACAAAAGCCTGGATACATGCAACTCCATTCCACTTTCCCATTCAACAGTAAACTCCAGATTCCAAACAATGTTGGAGCCAAACAGCATTGCAACTGTGAGAGAACATTCTAAGGAGGCCTTGGTACCGGACTTCAGAACCTCTGCCAAGAGCATTCCTTTTGGGCAGGTTGAAATCTGCAGGACTCCTGGAGCATCCTTCTGTGGGGGTCCAATCTCAGAATGTCAGACGTCTCTGATCTTAGGTGGGCACTGGCGCCACATGCAGATTTGCCCTTCCAGAGCCTACTATGAGCTCTATAAGAATATCCATGAACTGGCCGGGCGCGGTGGCTCAAGCCTGTAATCCCGGCACTTTGGGAGGCCGAGACAGGTGGATTACGAGGTCAGGAGATCGAGACCATCCTGGCTAACACGGTGAAACCCCGTCTCTACTAAAAAACGCAAAAAACTAGCTGGGCGAGGTGGCGGGCGCCTGTAGTCCCAGCTACTCGGAGGCTGAGGCAGGAGAATGGCGTGAACCCAGGAGGCGGAGCTTGCAGTGAGCTGAGATCGGGCCATTGCACTCTAGCCTGGGCGACAGAGCGAGACTCCATCTCAAAAAAAAAAAAAAAAAAAAAGAATATCCATGAACTATAATGAGAAGAAATGGATGCCAAGTGGACAACAAAGAGTTGTCGTTAACCAATTGAGTACCTTAAGGGAAGAATTTAGCATAAGAAAAGAAGGTTTAAGTCCTCTGAAACATGTGCGAGTTTGCTCTGAGTTGTGAGGCATGTAAGGATCAGGGACCACACATGGAAAAGATGGGCGGGGGGGAAAAAGTCCTTCTCCCTTCGGAGCAGGGCAATTGTAAAGAGCTGCTGAAATGCTGAAAAAGAAAGAAGGGAAAAAAGAAATGAAAAAGACCCAGGTCCCTTAAGCAAACTGATCAAACCCCTTAATTTCCCTGGCCACAGGCAGAAATCGCTGTGTTTAGGCGCTGCCCACAAGGGTCCTAGGTTGTTGCAGACAGAAAGAGAGAAAGAGAGAGGGAGAGAGAGAAAGAGAGAAAGAGAGAGGGAGAGAGAGAAAGAGAGACAGAGAGAGAGAGAGAGAGAGAAAGAGAGAGTCTAATTTCTGTATAGAGCACAAAGGAAAAGGAGAAAGGAGAAAAATAAATCCCAATCTTTGGGCTTACCTTTTCCTCCTGGCTGTCACCTGTGGAGGGTGTCCAGGTTTTTGGTGTCATGAACAAAGAATTGGACAAAACGCACCAACAAAACAAGGAAGAAATGAAGGGTTTTATTGAAAATGAAAGTACGCTCCACTGCGTGGGAGCAGGCCCAAGCATAGGGAGTCAAGGGCCCCCTTACAGAATTTTGGGGAGTTTAAATACCCTCCAGAAGATTCCATTGGTTACTTGGGGTATACCCTATGTAAATGAGGAGGATGAAGCAAAGTTACAAAGTCATTTAATATGGAGAGAATATCTCCTGTCATAGCTGAAATGTGAATCAGCTTTATGTTTCCTGCCTCCAGAACCTGTTTTCTTGCCTCTCTTCTTAGAGGAAGATATCTCTTAGAGGAAGATATGCCCCACTTCCATATGGAATGATGTGCACTTTTATAGTAGAGAATAGAAAAGAGAAATATATTTAATTGCCATTAAAATAAACAACAAACATGTTTCTATGGATTTAATGTGTGTGTCTCTGTGTGTGTGTGTGTGTATGCGTGCATGCACTTTACTTGATAAGGCTTGAATTCTTAACTATACTATAAGAGATTACTTTGCACAGGCTTTCTATTTATAACATAATAAAAGTGATTTCTGAAGGAAGAATAATCTTGAAAGTGTTATTTACTCCATGCACTCTGGCTCAGTAAATAAATTGTACACAGATACAGTTTATTGCAAAAAGAAGAATCTCTGTACAGAGCAAAGACTACTGCACTTGCATGCTCAGCAGGAATCCCTCATGCTTTTGTATTTGTGCCAAAGTACTTTTGATAATATTAATTGAAAGGAGCCACATAGGATTTTAAATAGAGTCATGGGAATTTATCCCATTATACAGCTGAGTAACTATACAAAACATCCATCAGTACCGACCACACCATCGAATATTGCATTGTGGCATCAACCCAAGACATTGCATTTATCTAATCATTGACTTTTACATTTACTTCAATCTGTTTCAAGACAAGAAATGAAATGCTTGCTGCAAAATTACATTTCCAGCAAGTTCTGATAAAGGAAGGAGATGAACTTTGAATGGAGCAATTGTTTTCTAAATGGATTTTTAAGACATGGTATATTGGGTCTTGAGTTCATTGATTTGCATTGGGCCAAAAGGCACAGGCTGAAAGGGAAAATCACTCCAGTAAAAGAGAGTTGGAAAGAGACTGCTTGTTCCCTGAAGCACAGGCCTCAAGCCAAATGTTAAAAACTACTCACAGAGCAAATTTCTTTTGATTCCTTAAAATAAAATTTAAATTACTATAAGCACAAGAACATTTTACATCTTTTGGGACATTTTAAAGAGAAAAATGGATTAGCTCATTAGATGATTCTAATTGGAAGTATCAGAAATGGAATATGGAATCTTTTACCCCCAGGTTTATCATTTGATGAATGTAGCCGAGGTTAAAAGTGATGATAATTCACTTCATTGTGTAACATTAGTGTAAGGAATAAGACTTTTATCAAGATAGAAACACTTTATTGTCAGATAGGAGGATATTCACAGGTCATTATTTCTAATTTTAGAACCTAAAAAAAATATTTCTTGTAGTTTACGAAAATGCATTTACTTATAGTAAGCAAAAGTTTTAAATGTCAACATATATCCTTTAACTATTTTATCCCCAGCTAAAATAACTATAGGTAATCTTCCCATTCACTAATTCAAATACATTTTTATTGCCTATAAACTCTTTGCTTCAATATTATCCCATATATATGTTATATTAATAATGAAAAGTTTATTGTCTTTTAATATCATTAACTATAGTCTTTTCTTCCTTTTATCACATAAAAAGTAAATAAGAATACACAGATATCATTTTCTTCATTTTTTATAATTTTGAGGTCATATTTTCCATAATTAAGGACAAAATGTGTACAGATTTCTTAAATGATTCTCCTTGAAATTTAATGTAACTTAAAAACATGTATACTATTTACACATCTTTTGTAAATTAGACTGATTCCTATCTTGCTTTCAAGTTGCTGCAAAATTTAGGGAAGGGTTATGTCCCAAAATCTCTCATCAAGGAATCTTAGTAGCATTAGATGGGACTGCTCAGTGATCCTGGGGAGGATGCATTCTATTTAAAGAATCATGTCATGTAGTGTTCTGCCACCGAAAGAGTAGCTTAGTCTTCCAGAGGAAGAACGTTCAAAACTAAGTACTAAAGAAACAAGGCTCTCCTTGTGACTAAATCCAGGGTTATTCATTTGGATTTTAATCCAAAATGTTACGATTAAAAAATTGTAGCTTTTTGTTTGTTTTTACTCATTTCTGTTTCCAAAATATGGATGAAATAGCTGGCTTTAAAATGGAAAAATTAATTATTATTGGCCATTTCAGACTCATAAGTAATCCATTCTGAGGCTTACAAATGGATGACATGGAAATTTCAACCTACTACGAAAAGAGACTGAGAGGTGTTATTTTAACAAATTTTAATTGAAATTGATGTAATCATATATCCAAAATGTGTCTAATCCCCTCACATATCTGTTCTTCAACACCAAGACCTTCTCTCCTGCCTTCTCTCTCTCTTACTCTCTTTATTCTCTTCTCTTTCTTCCTTTATACCCCATTGTCTCTGTCATCCTTTAAAAATAAATTAACATGTTATTCTTCTGGCTTTAGTGTAGCCTACTGGCTGTGAAAATTGTTTTTAAACATTTAGATTTACAAATGGATTGATGTGAATGAAATATTTACTGAAGAGCCTAAACACATAAGAAAATGAGAGTATTCAACAAAACTTATTTGATGGTATAGAATTTCATGTTTAATCGTGGAATCATATGTTTCAAGAGAGTAAAATATATAAAGATCATAGACTGCTTGAACATGGGGATTTCAATGTATATTTCTTCATTTCGCATTCTTCCATGAAATCTACATCTTAAAGGACATTTTACATGTGCAAAAAACCCACAAATTATCAGCAGGTAAATATGAAATTGAATTATTAGATACTATGTTCTATAATATGAGATTATCATAAATAATAACTAATAATATGCTATATATGGACTATACTTTATTCAATTATCTAATTTTGACTAAGTTTGTATAGGATGAGGGAACATTTTTATATATTACCTACAAATAATATATGGTAATACTGTTTTTAGCATGTTCTATATTTGGAATTATTTTGTAGTTTTTTTAATTTTGTAATTTTGTTTTCATTTTAATTTTAGCTCAGCTGTTATCTAATGTCACCCTACTCTTAAGTTATCCATGATATTGACTTAAACCCATATTCTATATGGCACAAAAATTATATGAGAATAGCATATATCCACCCACCTCTGCCTCAAGATTAGGGAAAATAACTTTGTGGCTTACATCCTCATAATTATCTATTGCTCAGAATTTCTCCTTCCACCAAATACATTCACGTGGTGGATAAATTTCGTGTATCACCCATGTTTTCCACTCTATATACTCTTGGATGTAAAGCTGCCTGTGCATATCACACACATACAAACTCATGTGGCATTTGTGTGTTCTGCATAGTTTATTGAACATTTTAGAAAATGGTAACAATTCCCAAAATAGAATCTACTTAATACTGAATAACAGCATTTATTATTCTAAAAGTAACTGGGTTTTCTCCAAGTCTTCACTGACAATTACTTACTTATCATGCCTGCTCAAATAGTGTCTGTCCTCATGACACCTTTTTGGCTGTTTTTTCTTCCTTTTTCTTTCCTCCATTTTTTATAGTGAAAAAAATTATTACAGAAGCAAACAAAATGTCCTATTTCTTATGCAAAGAAATGTAGTCCTCCTTAATTTTCCCCTCTCCAATTAAGGCTCTGCTACTGTCCCTTATTCTCCATCAAATAAATTGCTCAATAAAAACTATTATCCTTCAAGGTAAATTATTTTTCTACTTGTCAATACTGTAAGTACTTACATAGTTGAACCTTGAGACAGTGTTTACTAGTCTCTGTTATAACAGCTTACTTTAAAAAGGCCTGCTGATGGCTGGGTGTGGTGGCTCACGCTTGTAATCCTAGCACTTTGGGAGGCAGAGGCCGGTGGATTGCCTGAGCTCAGGAGTTCGAGACCAGCCTGGGCAACACAGTGAACTCCAGACTCTACTGAGATACAAAAGAAATTAGCCAGGCATGATGGCGTGCATCTGTAGTCCTAGCTACTTGGGAGGCTGAGGCAGGAGAATTGCTTGAACCTGGGAAGCGGAGGTTGCAGTGAGCCGAGAGATCACACCACTGCAATCCAGCCTGGGTGACAGAGTGAGACTCCATCTCCACAAAAAATAAAAATAAAAAAGACCTGCTTATAATGACTAATATATTGAAAAGAGTATGATTATTTTACAATAGATAGATTATATTACCTATATGTAATACAGCTTTCTAAGATCAAATCCTCCCCCAACTCTATGAAAACCAGGTAAACACTGAGCAATTTGCCACTGGTAAATGCCTCACTACATATCATATAATTACCTCCTGAAATCAATTGTCTTACAACTTTAGATATAAAGGAACACTGTCTATGGATTCTGTATTAAAGTCACTTACTAGGATGCTAATGGCTTTATTGGTTCATTTTTGTTATTCAATTATTTATTTAATCCCTACCATGTCCCAGTCAAGATAAGAGATGCAGTGAATTTTAAAGACACAGAGTCATTCCTCATAGATCCCATTGACAGAGAAGGGAGACCACCTTCAAAGCTATATTCTTTCTGATGATTTAGCTTCCAATGTCCTAAAAATTGATTATTTCAAAGCTAGTGTATTTCTGTTTGAAATGATGTATCTTGTGAATGTGTCTCAGCACTAACTGAATATAAATCAATAATAATAGTACTGTAAAATACACTGCTGGCATCTATATATAAACTGAAGTTCAGTCAACTATCAACTCCCAAAAGACCTCCAGAAAATTTTATTAATGAAGCAAATCTACATTTATTATACTTACTAGAGTAAGGTAAAACACCATTTTTTCTTTTACTTTTCTTTCTATTTTCTTTCTTTCTTTCTTTTTCTTTCTTTTTGACACAGAGTCTTGCTCTGTAGCACAGGCTGGAGTGCAGTGGCATAGTCACAGCTCACTGCAGTCTTGATCTCTCAGGCTCACGTGGTACTCCTACCTCAGCCTTCTGAGTGGCTGGGACCACAGGGACACACCACCGTGACTGATTAATTTTTTACATTTTTTCTCATAGAGACAGGGTCTTACTATGTTGCCCAGACTTGTCTCAAACTCTTGAGCTCAAGCAGTCCTCCTGTTTCATCTTCCCAAAGTGCTAGGATTACAGGCATGAGCCACCTTGCCCAGCCTAGAACACCATCTTGACTGAGATTTACTAGTGTCTCAAAACCTGCACTGGGTGGATCTTCTAAGTCAGGAAAATGTTTGGCTTTGGTCAAAGTATATGACGTAATGGCTTTGTATTAAATAGTAAAACTCAAGACTTGAAATGCTTGGTTGTTTATTTTTTAGTAAGTTATTTAATTTGCTTCATAGTTTCCCAGGAGCATTCATTTTATGGAGCAAGTAGGTTTTCTTATTGTTATTATTATTGTTTTTGCTATTCTCAGTATTATTTAGCATAGGAAAAGGAAAATGTAACCAATCTCAGCATTGTGTAATACAGGAATAAATATTAGTTTGTTTCCATTTTGGACTCAGGGAAAGAATAAAGTAGGATGTTCTCAGAAAAAAATTTAGGCATTTTTTTATGAGGCACGTTTGTAAATTTTTTATTGCATTGGGATTTTCCCTTTGCTGATGTTCCTAATGCTATATAATATTACATAATATAATATGTTTATACACACACACACACACACACACACACACGTGTGATCTTCATTGCATTTTTTCCATCCTTCGAAGCAAAAGAGCCCTGATCACCAACTATCATTCCTCATATATAGTCTGTCCCTCTTATCACACCTTACTTCTTTAACGGATCTTTCCACAGTATTGTACCAAACATACTGTATCCTCACTGCTATCAAGCTTTTTTCTCTATTATCAAGCCTGCATGCTTCATCTATAGGGCACTACTATTAAAAAATAAACCATTCATGAAATATACCTTCAAAAATCTCTTACAATGACTTCCAGTTTACTACAGGATGTCACCTAAAACTTTGGCAAGCTCTTTAGTAATGAAATCTATGGTGACCAAACATTATCTTAACTCCTAATTTGCCACTTCCCTTACTATCTCCACTGGGTGCTCTAGACACATTGAACTCCCCACCATTATTGGGTACAATATTACCCATGTTTTTCTCTTTTCATGAAATGACCTTTTATTTGTGTGTCCACTTAACTGTTTTTTTGTCCTTCAAGTTTCATTACAGGCATTTTATTCTTAGGAAAATTTTTCTAATGGTTTAAAGTAAAATTACTTATCCCTAGTCATAGAGTGCTTATAAACAGTTTTGGAAATTCTAGAGCTTCCTAAAAGAGTCTAACTAAACCTACTTTATAATCATGAGATACATCTGTATTAGTAATCCAATAAATTATAAAAATCCATTCATTTATTAATCATACATAAATTAAATAACCAAAGGAAGAACTCTGCATTTGAATAAATAAAAATAAAACTGTCATGTTCAGAAAGTTAGAAGTTTGAACTAATCAATATTTATCAAAATGGCTTCAGTGCAAGTTAGGAGATAAAATCAGAGTGAAGGGGGTTGAGGTGTCATTAAGAAGGGAGGAACAAGAACATATCACACTCTCAAAATGTTAGGTGTGTTAGGATAGACAGATTAGGTATAAGGATTAACTAGTTATAATTTGGGAGAGAGAGAGGGTAACAGTTTTATCAAAATCCAAGAAGAGGTAAAACGAGTTGGTAACTAGATGAAACATGAACAGTTATATTACTCTTGAACTGGAAAAGTGATACGAAATCCAGAGACAGGAAGAAAGAGGAAAAGAATAAATACAGATGTAAATATACGACTAAGTGATGGCTAACATATATGTGAAGATGGACACAATGCAATCTGCTGAGAAAGAACAGTCCATTGACTGGGTAGGAGACTTTAGGGAAGGACCTCTGAAATAGCAATTGAGGATATAAAGTTGCTTGTCAAGGATAAGGGAACAGATTAATGTGTTGCTTTGAGAGATCAGGTATGTGGAGATTGAGAATGTACAATGGCAACAAAGTATATATTTCATGTAATTGTTATCAGAAGCTCTTAGAACATGAGCTGATTCCAGTTTGGGAACAAGCACGTTTTAGGAAAGAGGCCTTCTGAAGGATATATATACACACACACACACACACACACACACACACACATACACATATATATTTTTTGCTTGTGAATATATACACACAGTATATTATTACAGTATATAATATATACACACAGTATATTATTACAGTATATATATATTCTGGAGCTTTAAGATTTAATAATGGCCCTACTGGGTTTCAGATTTGTGTGGGGCCTGCAGCCTGTAGCCCCCTTTGTTTGGCCCATTTCCATCTTTTGGAAAGGGAACGTTTACCCAATGCATATATCCCCGTTGTATCTTGGAAGTCAGTAACTTTTTAGTTTTATTTTAAAGGCTCATAGATGAAAGGAATTTGCCTTATCTCAGATAAGATTTTGGACTTTTGAGTATATATATATATTCACAAGCAATATATATACGTTATATATATATAGTGTACATATATTGCTTGTGAGGCAGAAAAAACAAGGGAGTTGAGAAAGAGGATGATAGCAAGAGATACTCAGTCACGGGTATATGAATCGGCTTTTCTTTTGGCAACAACCCTAAAATCTCAGTATCTAATGGCAACAGGATTTATTCTTTGCTGACAGATATGCAGGTCAGCATTAACTGTATTTGGCTCTGTTCTACTTCTCCTGTTTTCTTTTAAAAATTTTCTCTAAATTGGCATTGGTCATGTCTACTGGCATTCCATTGGCCAAAGGAAGCAATTTCACATGATTGACCTTGACCATGACATAGTGTCTCATCTTCTATACTGAGGATTGGCAAACATAAGAAATACAAAGATCTTTTAGGAAGGGAGTAAATACTTGGAAAGAATACAATGTATCACACTGAAAAGGCAAGATGTGTGATATAACTATAGTTTATGGGTTAGAATAAAATGAAATGGAAAAGGAACTGAAGATTAAAATAAAACAATAATAAGTTTAATGGGAAGAAATGATTGCAGCATCCTGGAATTTGATGTCAGTTGGTAGCTTATTAAAATATCCGAGGTAGACCACTTAGCAGCAATGTAAATGTGTAGGCTGCGGTCATAAGAGAATGTGGCTGAAATAGCAGGCTGGTGGCATAATTAATTAGAAGTGTGGAGGACAAGTAATTGTGTGGAATTTGAAGTTGTTATCACATGAATTATGAAAAGATTTAATTTGATAACAAGATCAACTGGGGGATAAGAAATTCATGAATTTCATATATGGCAGAGGGACAGAAAGCAATTCTATTAAATGTGAAAATGACAGTAGCAAAACCTATAGAATTCACTCTGCTGTTCAGCACAGATAGAAGTTGGGTCAAATATAAATGATATGATTTGAATATATGTCTCCCCCAAATCTCACATTAAAATGTAATCCCCGGTGTTGAAAGTGGGGCCCAGTGAAAGGTGTTTGGGTCATGGGGTTGATCTGTCATGTCTTGGTGCTGTCCTTGCAATAGTGAGTGAGTTACCTCAGAAGATCTGGTTGTTGTAAATGTGGTGCCTCCCTCCCTACTCTCACTCATGCTCCTAGTCTTACCATATAAAGTGTATGATCTCTCTTTGCCTTCTGCCATGATTGGAAGCTTCCTGAGACCTCCCTATAATCAGATGCCACTATGCTTTCTGTACAGCCTGCAGAACCATGAGTGAAATGAATCTCTCTTCTTATAAATGACTCAGTCTCAGGTATTTATATAGCAGTGCAAGAATGGCCTAATACAGAAAACTTGTACTGAGGAGTGGAGTATTGCTACAAAGATAGCTGAAAATGTGGAAACAGCTTTTGACTGGATAACAGGGAGTGTTTGGAAGAGTTGGGAGGTCTGAAAAGAAGGTAGGAACATGAGAGAAAGTTTGCGGCTTCTTAGAGACTGATTAAATGTTTGTGATCAAAACGCTGATAGTAATATAAACAGTGAAATCCAAGCTAACAAGGACTCGGACATGAAAAACTTATTAGGAACTGGAGCAAAACTCGTGTGTGTTATGCCTTAGTAAATAATTTGTCTGCATTCTGTTTATACCCTAGGGATCTGTGGAAGTTTGAATTTGAGATTGATGATATAGGGTATCTGGCAGAAGAAATTTCTAAGCAGCAGAACATTCAAGATGTGACCTGGATGCTTCTAACAACCTATGCTCAGATGCAAAAGCAAAAAAAAAAAAAACAAAAAAAAACAAAAACAAAAACAAAACAAAAAAAAACCCCTGAAATTTGGAACTTACATTTAAAGGGGAAGCAGAGTATAAAAATTTGGAAAATTTGCAGTCTGGCCCTGTGGCAAAGAAAGAAAAAGATTTCTGGGGAGAGGAATACAAGTAGGCTCTAGAGCAATAACTTGCTAGAGATATTTGCATGAGTGAAAGGGAGCCAAGTGCTAATATCTAAGACAATGGGGAAAAGACCTCAAAAGCATTTCAGAGACCTTCATGGCAGCCCCTTCCATCACATTATTCCTCCTAGCCTCCTGGGGCTAGGAGGAATAAATGGCTTTGGAGACCAGGCCCAGGTCCCCACTGCCTGCACAGCCTTGGAACAATGCTTCCCACATCTCAGCTGCACCAGCTACAGCCATGGCTACAAGGGACCAAGATACAGCTCGGACTGCTACTTTGGAGAACATAAGCCATAAATAAGCCTTGGAAGCTTCCATATGGTATTAAGCCTACAGGTGCCAGAGTGCAAGAGTGGTAGATTATTGATAACTTCCACCTAGATTTCAGAGGATGTTGGAAAAGCCTGTGTGTCCAGGAAGAAGCCTGCTGCAGGAGCTGACTAATCACAGACAACCTGTACTAGGGCACTGCCGAGGAAGAATGAGGGTTTGGAGGCCCCACAGAGAGTCCCCACTGGAAAACTCACTAGTGGAGCTGTGGAAAGGCCACCATCCTTCAAATGTAAGAATGGTAGAGCCACTGGCAGCATGCACCACGAACCTGGAAAAGCTGCAGGCCCACAACTCTAGCCCATGAGAGCAACCTCAAGGACTGCACCTTGTAAAGGCACAGGGGCAGAGCTGCCCAAGGCTTTGGGAGCCCTGCACCAGTTGGTCCTGGATGTGGGACATGGAGTCAAACTATATTATTCTGGAGCTTTAAGATTTAATGACTGCCCTGCTGGGTTTCAGATTTGTGTGGGGCCTGTAGCCCCCTTTGTTTGGCCCATTTCCATCTTTTGGAAAGGGAATGTTCACCCAATGCCTATATCCCTGTTGTATCTTGGGAGTCAGTAACTTTTTAATTTTATTTTACAGGCTCATAGATGAAATCTTATCTCAGATAAGATTTTGGACTTTTGAGTTAATGCTAGAATGAGCTAAGATTTGGGGGGACTGTTGGGAAGGCATGATTGTATTTGGCAATGTGAGAAGGACATGAGATTTGGGGGGCTAGGGCAGAATGATACAGTTTGAGTATATGTCCCCACCAAATTTCATGTTGAAATGTTGGAAGAGGGGCATCGTGGGAGGTGATTTTGGTCATGGGGGCAATTTCTTATGATTTTGTACTGTCCTCACAAGATCTAGTTGTATAAAGTGTGGCACCCCCCCGGCCGTACACATACTCTCTCTCATTCCCATCCTCACCGTGTGACTTGTCTGCTCACCCTTTACCTTCTGCCAAGATTGAAAGCATCAGAGCCCTCCCCAGAAGCAGATGCCACTGTGCTTTCTGTACAGCTTGCAGAACTGTGAGCCAATTAATTTTCTTTTCTTATAAATTATCCAGTCTCAGATATTACTGAATAGGAGTGCAAGAATGGACTAATACAAAACACATGCGCTATCTCAAGTAGGATGTATGTTGTGAAAATACAAGGGAGTTTGACACAAAGGATCATTATTCATCAGTCCAGGTTGAGTTTATCCACTGAAAGGAAATCTGCCTTGAAGGAATATTACTGTTTAAAGTTATCCTTAGAAATATTGAATGTACTCAGGCCATTAAGGTAAATTTTAGTGTATTTGTTACTATTTTTGCTAACATTCTAAGGTTAATTTACATCAAAATGAATTTAAGATCTCAGAGTTCTTTCACAATTTAAACAAACACTGTTATGTGTGTCTTGAAAAACTTTGAAAGCCCTTGTTCCAGTTTACTGCTATTTATGCAGGTTTTGAGTTTTTAACATTGCAAATTACATAACATTTTTGCCTTAGAAAAAACGAAATTTTAATATTAAAACTCATAGATACTGGCTTGGTTCCATTGAATTTTTATAAAAGCACTTCAAAATTCTTGTCACACACTCATTGAGAAAACAAAAACAACCAAGTTCCAAACAAGCAAATGTATTACTCTAAAAGGTTACATTAGTTAACTATTGCCACATAACAAATCACACCAATAACGAATGGCTTAAAACTACTGACTTTTTAATCTCATAATTTCTGTGGGTCAGGCATCTGGGCATGGTCCTCTGCTTCTAAGTATTCTGCAAGGCTGCAATCAAGGCATTAGCCAGGGTTTGTGGTCTCCTCCGATGGCTTAACTGAAGAAAGATTCAACTGCAAGCTCATTTGGTGATTGTTGATAGCATTCTGTTCCTGAAATTTGTTAGACTGACGACCTCAGTTCTTCACTGACTGTTAGGCAAGGATCCTTTAATTTGTTGTCATGGGGGCTCTCTCATATGGCAATTTCTCTTTATTGACTATGTAAACCAAAAAGGTAATAAAGTCTGTAAACAATATAGAAATCTTGATCTTTTATAAGCCAATCACTGAAGTAACTTCCTTCTGTTCTGTCGTATGTTATTGGTGAAAAGCAAGTCACATGTCTCACTCAATACTCTACTCTTAAGTATTGATTCTACAAGGACATGAGTACCAGGAAATGTGGATCACTTGGAACCATTTAAAAAGTATACCTACAACATAGGTAGGTTTCCACAGATTTAAAAATGTATCTGTACTTTGCCTGGGTTCAGAATATCAACCATCTATGATTTTTACATAGGTTTATGATCATGACTGTTTTAAAACATTAAGCAACCCATAACTTATTTAACATTGGCTATAACAGATATAGTTTATTACTATAATGAAAGCTGTCTGTCTTTGGGCTATGCCTCCTGTGCTTCAGAAAAGCCTCAATAAAGGTCTTCACTTAGCAATAAGTTGTTTCTCAAACAAAGTTAACTATTTCAACTGTCCATCACTGGAAACAATTGTTGAAAGTTCAATTTGAGATAATTGGAGAATAGATCATGCACAAACAAGCAAACAAAGAAACTATCATCTACAAATGTGATCATCATTCATTTATTCTACCCTGGATAGTCTATTAAACGTCAGCTTTCCAAATTTAATGAGGCTCCCTAAACTCTTTTTTTTTTTTTCCAGATACTTCTGCAACCTGATTTGTTACAACTTCTAAAACTATTTTTGCTATAACTGTTTTGACTGCAAACAGTAACATTATCAAAACAAACATTTAATAAGGTCCTACCAAGAGCCAGACACTTTAAATCCCTTACCTCCCTTAATTCATTGCAATAATCCAAAATACAAAGGAGTTATAAAATGCAGATTTTAATTAATTTAAGAAAAATATAGCTAAGAGTTAAGATTGGAACAGATGACTTTGAAACACCTTTTGTGTATGGGAAAGTTACATTCCCTTCTAGTCCAAAATTCTTTAGATATGGCATTAAAGGTAAATGCAGAGTATAATTACAATAAAGTACCTCTGTAAAGCACCATTTGTATGAATAGCTCAAAGCACTATTTTGCATTACCTCATTAATCTTTGTGGTATCCTACTGAGTGAGGGTGGCAGGGATTTTATTTCACTTTTATGGATTTTTTTTTTTTTAAGTGAAAAAAGAACCTTAACTTTCGGGTGCCTTCTCCACAGCATATCAATGACTGCTTGAACTGAAAGGTGGTAGACTTAGATCTCCTATCCCAAAATACTTCATTAATTTGTTAAATCATTCTTTTAATTAATAGTTGCTAAGTGCAAAAGTACACTGTGTAATTACTGAAATGAAGACTCTGAAAGAAATCTACAATCTGAGAAAAACATTAGGCTCAGTGTTTGTAATGGAAAAGATAGGCATTGGGGAACCTAGAAAAGTTTGAATTGGGGGTAACAAAATAAAACCTGCAACCTAACATTTTGCACATGTATATCTAAACATATAAACATATATACACACACGTATGCACACATACACACATAAATGCATATAACACATATGTATATATATAAAGGCTTGTAACTGTCATCGTTCACTTCCTTCCTAGTTTGTACTTACCCTCTTTGGGTATCCTGTCTTCTTCCTTCTTGATTTACTCTTTCAATTTGTTGGTGTATGTCTGCAAGTAACTTTTCAGATAAGGATATGTGGCAGGTAAGATTTCCTATCTTTAATAATATATTCATATTTTAAGATTTGAATTTGGAAGACACACAACTCAAAGACAAAAATCGCTTCCATTTAAACATTTGTAGGCATTTTCCATTGTCCATTGTTTTTTATCATGCAATTTACTGATGCAGACTCTGATGCCGTTGTAATTTTTATTCATTTTTGTTTTCATTTGCATTCCTGTTTTGTGTTGTTTTGGGCCTTTAGCTCTGTTAGTTATTTGTTACTTTCTTCCTTCCTGATATGTGGAAAAACTGTGTGTTGTTTAGGTGAAGTTAATATGTGCTAGTTAGTCTATTTGTATGTGCTTAATGCTTTTCTACAATTAATGAGCCAATAATTTTAAGTCTCACATCAGTTTTTATTAATACAATGTTTTGCTATTGTTTTTAACATCTATCTTGTATTTTCTCTTTTCAGAAACTCATACTGTTTGTGTGTTTCACTATCTGAAGTATGTCTCCCAAATTTTAATTTTGCATCACTGTAAATTTTAGATTTTTTCTCAATTCATCTCTCACTTTTTCAAACATTCATTTTCAATTTTTTATGTCATTTTTCCTATTTGTTATAGAATCACATTCTTTCGTATATATACAAAATCTAGAACTTTTAAAATAATACCAGTTAGAAATAGCTTTTCTTCTCCAATGCTAGAAATATTATTTTCACGTGGGGCCACCAATTCATTTTCTTTTTTGTCTTGCAAGACTTCTTTACGTGTACTTTGGTTTTTGAAAATCATCCATTTTCAATAATCACAGTGACTTTTAGGCTGGTAAACTTGGATTGATAGTAACCTGTGAGAAATTTAGTTATTATGTAGGGAATTCCCCAAACTGTATCATCAAAATTGAGTGGAGATTCCTTTGTGTGGTACGGATATTCAGATATTCTATTATCCTATTTCTCTAAAGATTTTTGACTCGACTTCTTAAGTGACGACTTTTTAAAAAAAAAATCTGCATTTTTTTTTTTTTTTTTTTTTTGTAAATGGATGAGAAGTGGTGGGGCAAAAGTGAGTGAACCATTACACTTCCATGTGATCAATGCCTCTATTTACCACCCTCCATTTCACATAGCTGCCTCTGCGATCACTGTATTCCTGATTCAGAATCACTCTGTATTCTTCAGGAGCATTCAATTGTATCTTCTGTTATTGTTAAGCTTTTTTCACATTTGTTTTTATTTTATCAGTACTTCATTTTACTTTTTGTCTTCCTGAGAATTTTTAGAAATTCTTATTCACTCATATTTTTCATTACATATATTTTATTGATAGAAAAATATACTTTTCTAGTTTACTCTTATTTTAACATATTTTTTCAAATAGCTTGTATCCTTATTGGTATGTTACACACACAACATGCACAGTATTTTTAAAATTTTATTTTCTCTGACTTTTTATAATGCAATTTCTGTATAGTATTTAAATTTCATTTTTATTTCTATATTTAAAAGTAAAAACATTTTATAATTTTAACTGAAATAAACTACAAGCAAATGCTTGACATATTTATGAAATGTGTTAGTTTACTGTTATAATTTTTTATTGTATTCTGAAATAGAAGAGATTATCCACATATGTCCCTTATCTACCATTTTAAATCCTAAATTGATACCTTTGTTTTCTTTTGTAATCGGGGAAGTGATATGATCAGAGCTATGTTTTGGAAAATAACATAATAATGGATTGGAATGGGTATAGAAAATATATTAAGGCTGTATCTGTTCAAGGTGCAAACAAATAAATAATAAGGATGTGAGCAGTGAAAATGGGAAGAGCTTTTTAGAGTTGAATCTTTTGAACCCATAAACCAGCAGCGTGATTCTGAATCAAGTTTTGCTGTCCATAAGTTGTAAAAATTAAAGTAAAACCAATATAACAAATACCATGTAAGATCAAATAGAAAAAAGGCACATGATTAAAATAGACTTTTTAAAAAATATATTTATTGTGAAAAAAGATCACATTTTCAGAAAAGTACATACACCTCTAAGTACAATTTCACAAGTATTTATAAGGTGATCACCTGTTCTGCTTATTAGAACATACAAACTAAAGTAAAACTTAATAGTATAAAACATTTGTTTATTATGCTTATGAAATATGTGAGCAAGGAATTTGGACAGGGAAGGAAGATATGACTTCTCTGTTCCACTGTGTCTGGCCGCAAACGGAAGCTTGGAAGCTCGGAAGCTCATTCACTCATTAGTCTTGTGATTAATACTGGCCGTTTCCTGGAGGCCTCAGTTTCTCTCCACTATGGTTTCTTCATGCAGTCTCTTGTCATGGGATAATTGGGCATCCTTCCACATGGTAACTGGATTCCAATGACAAATGTCCTGACATAGAGAGCAACGTATAATTTTTACCCCATTTATAACCCAACTTACATCATATACTATTTGATCTTACACTCAGATCAATAATTAAGACATCAGGCCTGGTGCAGTGGCTCACAGCTTTAATCCCAGTATATTGAGAGGCTGAGGCAGGAGGATCACTTGAGGTCAGGAGTTCAAGGCTAGCCTGGGAAACACAGTGAGACCCCATTTCTATAAAACGTAAACACATTTTTAAAAAAAGAGTTAAAACATTGCTAACAGGGAATTCTTGATCCCAAATCTCTGCACTGCCTTATAGGTGATTACTATTCTTACTTTATGAGGGTTGTTTATTTGCATTTCTTTACTTTGCATGTGTCCCTAATTGATATATGTTAGTCTGGGACAACCTTGGAATAATACTTTAAGACTATAATGAGCACGGGCACGGTGGCTCATGCCTGTAATCCCAGCACTTTGGGAGGCTGAGATGGGCAGATCAAGAGGTCAGGGATTCAAGACCAGCCTGGCCAATATGGTGAATCTCTGTTTCTACTAAAAATACAAAAGTTAGACAGATATGGTGGCACACGACTGTAGTCTCAGCTACTCGGGAGGTTGAGGCAGGAGAATCACTTGAACCTGGGAGGCTGAGGTTTCAGTGAGCCGAGATGATGCCACTGCACTCCAACCTGAGTGACAGAGTGAGACTCCGTCTCAAAAAAAAAAAGACTATAATGATTCTTCTGTTTCTTGCCTTTCTCAATCAATGTTACTCATATGAGATTGATTCATGTTTCTGCATTTGAGAATGATGTGATGAGACATTTCCCTTATATAGACATAGCCTGATCAATTGGCATCTTGTGATTGGATAAAACTTGACTACTACTGAAACTGACCCAATAGTCCCATAGAGAGTTCCTTCGGATAAAAACAAAGAAATTGACCCATCTGATCTTAAAGTTTGAAACTTATATTTGTTTTATCTGAGTTCCTTCCTAAGGAAGGGGCACCTAGGCCTCTCAAAAAGTATGAAATAACTGAAATTCACCAGATAACTGTATTCAGACAATGAGATGCTAGACTCTTCATTTTGTTTCCTTACCCCTTTCTAGCCCCCAATACATTGTTACATTTTTTTCCTACTATATACACCCCTAATTTTAGCTGGTCAGGAAGATGGCTTTGAGACTCACCTCCTATCTACTCACCTGCAACACCTAATTAAAGTTTTCTTCCTTGGCAATACTGGCCATGTCAGTCATTGGTTCGCTGTGTCATGAGCAACAGGACCTAGACCAAACCCCTTGTGTTTCAGTAACACTATGATTGACTGAGACTCAGCTATCTGTTACAAGAATATACTCTTAAATTAGGTTGCCATTTATTTACATGCTAAGTTAGGCTGCAGTTCACTACATAGGAACTCAAAGTACAAATGCAACCTCAGGCCAAATTGAGTTTAATTTAACAATTCTTTCCTTTCAGTCAGCCTCTCAATTTTGAGAGATTGACCAAAACCTTAGGCATTAATTCCACTCTCTATCACCATCATAATTAATTTGTTTGGTCTCACTGTGTAATTCACAATTCGTGGCTTCAGGTCAGTTGAATGTTTCTTTGCCTTCTCTTTTGATTATTCTGTAATAATCGTTTTACATATAACAGATGAATGCATTCAAGCATTTAAGACCCTTAAGAGAATACGGTATAACAGGTAGACTATTATAATGGCTATCAAAAGGATAATGCTACAAGTCCAAAGTATGCTCCTTATAGGAATGCCCACAAATTGAACAGCTCAAAATCAAATATATTAAAATTGAGCCAGAATATGAATTTGTTTCTTTTTTTTAAACAAAGTAGGTTTGTGTGTGTGTGTGTGTGTGTGTGTGTGTGTGTGTGTGTATTTCTTGCCTCTGAGTTTCTATCATACTAGATGTATTTATCCAAGGGCAGTAGTGGGTCTTAGTTATTACACAGATTCCCACTATTTAACCAACAGATAGTCCAAAGCAATCATGTTATCTAAAACAACTTTAGCAAAAATATAAAGATGTTTTCTGGGTAATGGTAGCCATTGCAGTAGAGGTAGCTATAGTAATGTTTGAGACAGATTTCTAATCATAATACCATTTAGATTTATGACAAAATAGGGAAGGAGGTGTCTACCAAAAGACACCCATTTAGAGGGATTCATGTTTGCTTGCAAATTTCTCCTTATTCCATGGTGAAAATCAAAAGGTGTTCAGCTTCCAATTGTTGATGGGGTGACAGTGGTACCGACAGAATCCCTAATCCACATTGGCCCCTTATCTTCCACTTATTAAGACATGTATTTGGCTACATATTTGGTTGAAAATTAAATACTCAACAGACAAATAATATATCCTAGAGGGGCACAGCAGACAATTCCCTGTGAGATGCCTTGTGTGTTAGATGTCACCAGTAGGAAAGCCCTAGTAATATTTCTCTAAGGCTTCAGTAGTGAATCATTGCAGGGTTGGAGGCTACCAATAATTAAAGGATGAGGTTTCTAAATTTGGCTACAAACTTTTAATTTATATTTTGTGTTGTGGTTTTCTTATCCAATTTCTGGCATAATTTAAAATTAAAAATCTCACTATATATTTTGCTTACTATTAGATTTTTTTTTAAATGTAAATTTATAACTATAACAGTCTATAGAAAGAACCAAATATTGCACTTGGAATATCAGCTAAATTTGTTACAGGGTAAGCCAGAGAATCCGTGAAACTACAGATCATGAAGTCTTAATTATTGCCTTATCTTTCCATGTATAAACAATAAAAACAACAACAAAACAGGCGAGAAAAGAAAGGGAACAAAGGTTTCCTGATGACAGAGGTAAGAAATGTTGACCTGTAATCCTGAGAAAACTATCCACATTTAGAATGTCTTCTGCTTCTGAGGAAAAACCTTCCTGGTGAGTTTTACCTTGAGGTCTTTGGTATGGTTTGTCTGTGTCCCCACCCAAATCTCATCTTGAAATGCAGCTCCCATAATTCCCAGATGTCATGGGAAGGACCCAGTGGGAGGTAATTGAATCATGGGAGTGGATCTTTCCAGTGCTGTTCTTGTGATAGTGAATAACTCTCATGAGATCTGATGGCTTTATAAAGGGCAGTTCCCCTGCACGAGCTCTCTTGCCTGCTGTCATGTAAGATGTGACTTTGTTCCTTATTTGCCTTCTGCCATGATCGTGAGGCCTTGCCTCAGCCATGTGGAGCTGTGAGTCAATTAAACCTTTTTCCTTTATAATTGCTCAGTTTTGGGTATGTCTTTATTAGCAGCATTCGAACAGACTAACACATTAAATTGGTACCAGGTACTGGGGTGCTGCTGTAAAGATATACACAAATGTGGAAATGACTGGAACTGGGTAAGAGGCAGAGGTTGGAACAGTTTGGAGGGCTCAAAAGAAGACAGGAAGATGTGGGAAAGTTCGGAACTTCCTAGAGACTTGTTGAATGGCTTTGAACAAAATGCTTATAGTGATAGGGACAATAAGATCCAGGCTGAAGTGTTTTCAGATGGAGGTGAGGAATTTGTTGGGAACTGGAGTAAAGGTCACTCTTGCTATGCAAAGAAACTGGTGGCATTTTGCCCCTGACCTAGAGATCTGTGAAATTTTGAACTTGAGCTAGATGATTTAGGGCATCTGGTGGAAGAAATTTCTAAGCAGCAAGGTGTTCAAGAGGAAGTAGAGCATAAAAGTTTGGAAAATTTGTAGCCTGATTATGCAATAGAAAAGAAAAACCCATTTTCTATGGAGAAATTCAACCCAGCTGCAAGAATTTGCAGAATTTGCATAAATAACGGGGAACCTAACATAAATCACCAAGATAATGGAGAAAATGTACCCAGGGCATGTCAGAGACCTTCACAGCAGTCCCTTCCATCACAGGTCCAGAAGCCTAGAAGCTAAATATGGTTTCCTGAGCCAGGTCCTGGGTCCTTCTGCTGTGCAGCCTAGGGACTTGGTGCCCTGTGTCCCAGTCATCCCAGTCACTCCAGCCAAGGCTAAAACGGACCATGTTACAGCTCTGACCATGGATTCACAGCATGCAAGTCCCCAGCCTGGGCAGCTTCCACATGGTTTTGAGCCAGTGGGTGCACAGAAATCAAGAATTTAGAGTTCAGAACCTCCACCTAGATTTCACAGGATGTATGGAAATGCCTGGATGTCCAGGCAGAATTTTACTGCAAGGACAAGGTCCTCATAGAGAGCCTCTGCTAGTGTAGTGTGGAAGGGGAATGTGAAGTGAGAGCCCCCCACACAGAGTCCCCACTGGGTCATTGCCTAGTGGAGCTGTGAGAAGAGGGTCACTGTCCTCCAGTCCTCCTCGACCCCAGAATGGTCGATTCACTGACAGCTTGCACCCTGCACCTGGAAAAGCCAAAAGTGCTCAATGCCAGCCCATGAAAGCAGCCAAGAGTGGGGCTGTGCCCTGCAAAGCCACAGGGGGAGAGCTGCCCATGACCATGGTAACCCATCTCTTGCATCAGCATGACCTGGATGTGGGAGATGCAGTGAAAGGAGATCATTTTGGAGCTTTAATATTTGATTGCCCTTTTGGATTTCAGACTTGCACAGGGCCTGTAGCTCCTTCATCGTGTTCAATTTATCCCATTTGGAACAACTGTATTTATCCAGTGCCTGTACCCCATTGTATCTAAGAAGCAATTAATTTGCTTTGGATTTTACAGGCTCATAGGCGGCAGGGACTTGCCTTGTCTCAGATAAGACTTTGGACTGTGGACTACTGAGTTAATGCTGAAATGAGTTGAGACTTTAGGGGACTGTTGGCAAGGCATTATTGGTTTTGAAATGTGAGGACATGAGATTTGGGAGGGGCTGGGGATGGAATGATATGATTTGGCTGTATCTCCACCCAAATCTCATCTGAATTGTAGTTCCCATAATCCCCATGTGTCCCATGGGAGACCTGGTAGGAAGTGATTGGACCATGGGGTGTGGTTTCCTCCATGCTGTTCTTGTGAAAGTGAGTAAGTCTCAAGAGAAATAATGGTTTTATAAAGGGGAGTTCCCCTGCACATGTTCTCTTGTCTGCCACCATTAAGACGTGACTTTGCTCTTCATTTGCCTTATCTCATGAGTGTGTAGCCTCCCTAGTCTTGCGGAACTGTGAGTCAATTAAACCTCTCTCCTTTATAAATTACCCAGTCTCAGGTATACCTTTATTGGCAGTGTGAGAACAGACTAATACAGTTTTCAATGAGTATACTGGCCCAAGAATCTGGAGGAGGCCTTCTGCATAGAGACATGTGGATCCAACACTTGAGGCATCGAAGTTTTGCTGAAGTGTGGGTGGATGAAAGTAATTTGTATGGTATCTTCTAATGGGGCTCAAGATAAGTCTTTTTCAGATGTAATTTCCAGAAGACACAATCTCTGGGTTCTAGATCATGAAGGGTCTGTTTGTCATCAGTTGGGGGTTCACAAAGGGCTTCTTTTATCTAGTGAAAATGCACTTTGGCATAATGCATCAAATCCTTGCCACATTGATTTATGTCAGAGTTTATGAGTGTGAGATAGAATAAGTTCTAGTATTAAGGGCATATTACTTCCAGTAACTATTTCATAAAACTATATTTTCCAATGAGAGTGGATCTGATTGCTATTAATGGGTAATACTTTTCACTAAGGTAATTTAATCAATTCAGTTAGCTTTACCTAGGGCCACTGTGTTTGCAATACATTATTTAACTATTTTACAATTTGTCCTGTGAAACAAGTACTTCTGTCATTGAAGATTTCTCCAGAAATAACTCATAAGTATAACACATATTCTAATAACATTTTAGCTACCATTAGAGCACCAGCTTTCCTACATGAGAGAACTTCTGTATAACCAGAAAACATGCATCAAAGGTAGAAATTGAATAAAATAAATCTATAAGTGTTTAAATGATAGGCAGGTACCAGGGTCGTATTATGTGAAGTTTTCTTTGTCTTACCAGGATTATGAGTTTGACAAACCAAATATTGGCTATAAATAATTCTAAAAATTTTAGAAACCTTGCCCCACTAATATTTTAAAATAATTTATATAATTCTGTATACTCCATGATGAGTCACAGAGCACAAAGTTTTAATATTGGAAGCCCTAAATACTCAGGAAGGGCCAGGTGACCATCTGAGCTCCCCATGAACCTACACTTAATATTGTATTTACGTTCTCTTAAATTTTGTTTCTCCAATTGAGGTGCATATCACTGTTTATTTAATTCCTTATCATAGGTAATATGTTAGCCTGTTCGTGGATCACCATAAAGAAATACCTAAGACTGAGTAATTTATAATGAAGAAAGTTTTAATTGGCTCATGGTTTTGCAGTCTGTACAGGGAGCATGGTTCCAATATCTGCTTCTGGTGAGGGCTGAGGAAACTTACAGTCATGGTAGAAGGCAAAGGGGGAGCAGGAAAGTCACATGGTGAGAATGAGAGCAAGACAGAGAGAGTCTGGTTGCAGTGGTTCATGCCTATAATCTAGCATTTGGGAGGCTGACATGGGAGGATTGTTTGGGCCCAGAAGTTCAAGACCAGCCTGAGCAACACAATGAGACCCTGTCTCTACCAAAAATAACTAAAAAATTAGCTGGCTAAGGAGGTACATGCCTGTGGTCCAAGCTACTGAGGAGGCAGAGGTGGGAGGATTGCTTGAGCCCTGCAGTTTGAAGGTGCATTGAGCCATGATAATGCCATATCTGAGTGACTGAGTGAGATCCGTCTAAAAAACAAAACAAAACAAAACAAAAACAGAGGATGGAGGGTGTATGTGCCACACACTTTTAAACTGCCAGATCTCATATGAACCAGCAGAATAAGATCTCACTCATCAGCAAGAAGATTGTGCTAAGCCATTCATAAGGGATCTGCCCCCTTAATCCAATACCTCCACTAGGTCCCACCTCCAACACTGGGGATTACATCTACCTTGAGATTAGAAGAGAAAAATACAACCAAATCGTATTATTTCTTCCCTTGGTCTCAAAATCTCATGAAGTTCTCACATGATAAAATACAATCAACCCTTCTCAACAGTCCCCCACAGTCTTAACTCATTCCAACATCAAGTCCAAGGTTCCAGGTTTCATCTAAGATGCAACACCATCTACTTATGAGCCCATAAAATCAAAATCAAAACAAGTTATATACTTCCAAGATACAATCCTGGTACACACATTGGGTAAGTAGTTCCATTAAAAAAGGCAGATATTGGCTAAAAAAAGAGGGGGGTGGGGTCAGAAGGTCCCAAGCAAGTCCAAATCCCTGCAAGCCAGACATTAAAACTAAAAGCTCCAACATCATCCTTGACTCCATGTCCTCTAACTTAGTGTGAAAAGTGAGCTCCCAAGGCCTTGGGTGGCTCCTTCACTGTGACTTTGCAGGGTTCATTCCCTTGTGGCTGCTTCCACACTTTGGAGTTGAGTGCCTGCAGCTTCTCCATGCTCAGGATAGAAGCTGTTGGTGGCTCTACAATTCTGGGATCTGGAGGGGTGCATCTCCCTTCCCACAGGTCTACTAGGCAATGCCCCAGTGGACACTTTATAGGGGAGCTCCAGTCTCACGTTTCCCCTTGGCATTGAGCTAGTAGAGTATTTCTATAAGTCCTCTGACCCCATGGCAGCCTTCTTCCTGGGCACTCAAGCTTTCTCATATATCCTCTGAAATCTAGGTGGAAGCTGTCAAGCCTCTTTCACTCGTACATTCTTTGTGTGCCCAGAATTAATACCACATGAAAGCTTCTAAGGCTATAGCAGCTTGCACTCTACAGAGTAGCAGCCTGAGCTATATCTGGGGTCCTTTAAACCCAGGCTGGACCCAATACAGCTGGGATGGGAGGAGCAGATTCCTAGGGAAGTACAGGGCAGTGGTGACTCAGGCATGACTCACAAACCATTCTTTCATCCTAGGCCTCTGGGCCTGTGATTGGAGAGTCTGTCCCAAAGACTTCTGAAAGGCTTTCAAAGTCTTTTTCTCATTGTCTTGGGTATTAGCACTTGGCCCACTTTGGGTCATGCTAATCTCTCTAGTAAGTGATTACTCCACAGCCTCCTTGTATTTCTCTCATACAAAAAGCTTTTTCTTTCTCTGTCACATGGTTAGGTTGCAAATTTTTCAAATATTTACATTTTGTCTCCTATTTAGATATAAGTTTCAAATTCAACTAATTTATTTGCTCCCATATCTTATTTTAGCTATTATAAGTGCACAGACCACATCTTGAATGCTTTGCTGCTTAGAAATTTCTTCTGCTAGATGCAGTAAATCATCACTCAAGTTCAAATTTCCATACATTACCTTAGGGCATGAACACAATGCAGCCAATTTCTTTGCTATGGGGTAAAACAGATGACCTTGACTTCAATTCCCAATAACGTTCTTATTTCCATCTGAGTCCTCTTCATCCTGGGCTCCACTGTCCAAATCTCTATCAGCATTTTGGGCACAATCATTTAACCATTCTCTAAGAAGTTCCATACTTGCCCTTGTCTTCCTGTCTACTGAGCCTGACAAAGTCTTTCTAGCTCTGCCTCTCACACAATAACAAAGCTGCTTTCACATTTTCTAATATTGTATAGTGACACTATACTCTTGGTTTCATTTTTCTGTGTTAGTCAGTTCTTGCATTATTATAAAAAAACACCTGAGACTGGGTAATTTACAAGAAAAGAGGTTTAATTAGCTCATGGTTCTGCAGGCTGTACAAGAAGCCAGGCACTGGCATCAGCTTCTGTGAGGTCTCGGGAAGCTTTCAATCAAGGCAGAAGATGAAGGAGGAGCAGATATATCACATGGCAACAGCAGGAGCAAGAGAGGGAGAGGTAGAGGTGCTACACTCTTTTCAATGACCAGGCCTTGTGCGAACTATCAGAGTGAGAACTCACTAATCACCAACGGGATGGTGCTAAGCCATTCATGGGGGATCTGCCTCCATGATCTAATACCTCCCACTAAGCCCCACTTCACATTTTAACATGGCATTTGGAGCAGACAAACATCCAAACTAGATCAGAAAATTTGACTAGGATCAATGAATGTAGTTAATTCAAAATTTGACTTGAATCAATCAATGTAGTTAATTCAAATCACACAATTTAACAATGTTAGTACTGGCTGAATTAGAATAAAAACCTGCCAAAGTATTATTTTGGTATTCAATTAATTCTTCTTATGATGTTGGGTTAGAAGTTTGATGAAACCAATCGGTCTCTTAATTAAAGTTCAGGAATTCTTACCCAGTTTAGTGGTATGATCAAGTATGTAAGAATTTCATACAATTTCTGGAATACATATTAAAAATATATGCATACAAATATAACTCAAAGAAGGTTAGTGTTACTTATTATTTGAGAATGTTTCTCAATTTATTATATCAAATAAATATAATTAATTTAATATCTTTTGTATAAAAAAGACATCCTTTTGAGATTCACCAATGGCCCATCTGTAAAATTTTAAAGATAATTTAAGGTCAAGGAGAATACTTAATTTAGAATTTGATTTTGAGAAACCTATAAATAATATCTAAGGCTTAAAACATTTGATCTAATTAGCATAACAGGTCACTATGAATAATAGCCATTCAGTTAACCAGAGTAATAATTTAAAGACTTGAAAAGCAAAAACGTAAAGTTACATAGTTACATAGTGGTAGTAAAACTTTAGCTCTTTTTTATAGAATGATCTCAGTTTTCTTAAGTGACATAAAACCTAACAAAGACAATGTGAAGCACAGGAAATTATCTCAGTAAAATTTAGAATTTTAATTTTCTAGGCCAATTCCTAAAGGATAAAGAAGAACCTTTCATAACTTTCTATTAAGAACAGAACAATATGCTAAATTTTTTTGCTGTTGTTAATACATTTTATAAAACAGAGATAGCCTGAACTTATTTTATTAATTAACCCATGGAGAAAAGGTTCTGCATCTGTATTATGCTTAATGTTGACAACTCTGATGATATGCCTATTTTAATCACACCAACAATGTTCTTAGTTAACAAAGATTACCCAAGTTACATGAACTTAAAAAGAATTTGGAGAAGTTCTTATATTTTCTGAGAGAAAACTTAATTTATATAAGCACTTATTTTTTTGTAAGCCAATTAAATGGAGTCGCTTTACAATTTTATTTTGGCAATATCAAAAGAATACAGGAAAATATCATATGTATATTACATACAGATGGACATAACCTATAGACAGAAATGGATTTTATAGCTTTCATTCTAAAATTATTTAGCCATGTGCCAAATACAATAATACAAAACTCACTAATTTATTGAAGAAATTTTAGATCAAAATTGTTTTGTCTGGCCAATACAATATTTTATTCCCAGATGGCTAAAACGTTTGACTTATATTTGTGGATTTTTAAAATTTGCCATCTGTAAGGAATCCTTTAGAGAGACAATCTTTGACTCATTTAATCTTTTTTATCCCCTTGTGTACTGATTAAATAATGTAGGGCCAGGCACGATGGCTCATGCCTGTAATCCCAGCACACTGGGAGGCTGAGGTAGGTGGATTACCTGAGGTCAGGAGTTCGAGAACAGCCTGTCCAACACGACAAAATCCCATCTCTACAAATACTACAAAAAATTAGCCACGCTTGGTGGTGGATGCCTGTAATCCCAGCTATTCTGGAGGCTGAGACAGAATTGCTTGAACCCAGGAAGTGGAGGTTGCAGCAAGTCAAGATCACGCCATCGCACTCCAGCCTGGGCAACAGAGCAAGAATCCATCTCAAAAAAAAAGTGAACAATTTAATTTGATTAACATTTCCCCACTCTGGTCACTTTAATTCTAAGTTATGTTTCATAAGTTTAACTCATTTTCTTTTCCAAAAATACACAGATTATGGGCTCATAATTTTTGTATACAAAGCTTGCCAGTGTTTCATAAATTGGTGCCCCAAATTCTAGAGTCTTAGACTACTTAGATTAAGAGGAACCTTTTTTCAAAAGTCACGTACCTGAGGCCTCTTAACTGTATCACAATACATTTAATTATCAAATCTAATCCAATCCTGACTACCCATTCAGTAAAAGTTGTTCAGATAAAGTTGGAGAGGTCACAGAACTTGAGTCTGACAGGAAACACACTCATGATCTCCAATTGCTGCAAAAGATTAGTGGGAACATTGGGCTCGATGGGTACCTATGCTAGGTCACTCAGTCTCCTGAGGGTCACTGGGGCTCTCCCTCAGACTCCTCTTCTTTTAAATAAAAGCTTTAACAAATTACATTTAATGGGGTTTATTTGAACAAAAAGTGATTCATGAATCTGGCAGCACTCAGAACCAGGGGAGGTTCAAAGAGCTTTGTAGCAATGTGGGCAGGCAGTATTTACCAACAGAAAAAGGAAGTGATGTACAGAAACAATTTGAATGTTTGCAGCTCAAAGTTTGCCTTATTTGGGCATGGTATGATGAGCCATTTGCTTCATATGGACATGGTCTGATCAATTGGTAGCCTGTGATTGTCTGAGATTTAACTATTTGTTAAAAGAATGTTCTCTTAATTTAGATTGCTGTTTGTTTTCATACTGAGTTAGGTTGTAGATCACTATGTAGGAATGAAAATGATGAAGGCAGATTTAGGCCAAATTTTGTTTAACACCATTTTCATCTTTTTTATATTTTGTACCTGCCTACAAAACTTTTACCCACAATCCCCCAACTCTATGTCCAAATAAATAAAATTGCTTAGTTTTTCCCTGACAGTCTTTGTAGCTACAGTTCTTTGCTCTTGCAATGTTCTTTCCCTTTTCTTAGCTCAGAAAACTGCTATTTATCCCTGGCACCTAGCTCCACTGAAAGCAAACAAAATCCCTTTTTGGATTCTTCCCAGAAGAGTTTGTCATTACTTTTCTCTAAATTCCCAAACTTCTTTTTATCCTTTCCACAATGTATTGTTTACCACCTTGTGGGAAAAATATCTAATTTTATATGTATCTCTTGTCCAAAAATACTAAGTTCTAAAAAACAAATCTTCTCAGGTGTTCTTTTTTTGTTTTTTATTACACTGTCTGACATTACTGTAGTTTCTGAATACATGCTTGTGGAATAAATTGTACTTTCAAAATTTTCTTCACTATTTTAAATCTATTATGCTTCTATATCTTATTTCAAAAAGAATTTACATAGGTTAATAGATTTATATCATGTTTCTATATCCTATTTTAAAATAGGTTCTAGAAGCTTCATATTCTATATTAAGGATTAATATCCTATATCCTTATATCATATATATTTTCCTTATATATTCTACATCCTTAATATTCTATATCCTTCTATATTCTATTCTAAAATATGAGGTAGAAGCATAATGTAAACCACGCTTATATTGGTTTATGAAAAGAAATCAGGGAAATATATGTTATTATAGTCCTTGATTTCTGTAAATTTAAAAAAGTATAAAACATCAAAAATAGATTTCATGAAAGAAAAAAGTACTAACAAACAGTAACTTTTCTACATTTTCCCAATTTTAAGTACATTTCCCACTATGTTGAAAATTTTATTAATAAATTGTGTTTGTATAAATTATTGATTACATTGCTATTGTTTTCCAAGCAAGTGGTATTGAATCTAAATCTCTGTTGTTTCCCAAAGCCTTAAATATATCTGCCATGTAGAGTTTAGCAAGGTAGGATTCTACATGGCAAATGTATATTATTATTGTTATATGGATTAGCATTAAAAATAAAGGAAAATAACTATACAATGTTAGAGCCTGGAAGAATAAAGCATTTTCATTATCTTTTTGTAAATGTGAAGAGATTACATCAAAAAGAGGTTTCCCCAAGTTAGCATCAGCATGTGGAGTGAGTGATTTTTTTAAATTATCCAGTGCTGTCTTAATATAATATCAAAAATATTTCCTGTTTCAGGCCCACTTCTCATAATTCCTACATCTAGGGCCAAAGTACAAATAAGATGCATATTCCAAGAGTTTAATGTACAAATCCAACTATCCTCTCTGACCGGGTCTGCACCTTTACTCAGGGCTTCCAGTCCATTCAGCATGGATCTCTCTTCACATCTGGAGGCTAAAGGATATGACTTTCAAGGATGTTAGGTACTGCATGGAGGAAGACTGGGCAGAGCAGTGTATAAAGTGATGCTGGTGCCAACATTCTGGGACAGTGGCTGCATCTACACCCACTCCAAATGTCAACTGATTTGATTAAGCTTATAATGAACCAGGGTGAACTGGGTCCTATCCACCAGCTTCACTTCTCTGACAGCATTTTCAAAACAGTTTAAACTGCCTCCATAGCCACCTCAACCAAGAATAAAGTAGCAGAGACCAGGGAAACACTTTGCGTGTCTTAGAGAAATCAACTTTTAACGGAAGCAACCACTCTCATGGGATTCCCAGGAGAAAAGCTCTAATTTTCTTCTTCCCTTTAAAACATTTGAAAACTCACAATCTCTCATTCTCTGGCCTGACTATATCAGCTTGATTTGGATGACTCATTAACATAATTGCAATTTGTTAACAAACATTCAAAAATATCCCATGAGGGCATGACAGGAAAAAAAAAAGCGCCATTGTGTTTGAGTGTTGGTGACTTGCAGTGGATCTCCAAAGAGTGTTACTACTAATGCCTGCATCTGAGAATGGTACTGCCTTAATTTCTAAAATTGGCAATCTTGAAATATTGTCATTGCAACAATAGTCATAATGAAGTCTTAAAAGTTTCAGACTTTTGGCATGCATATGTGGTTCACATTGATTTCAGACTGGATATAATCAGCTGAGAACATAGACAAGGCAAATTGTGTTTTTGAATCTTTTTGGGCATATGATAATCCGCAAAAAAGATCTGTATTCATAAGCTGTTTTCTTCTCTCCCAGCAAGTGAGGAATTAATGTAATACTTATAATAATTATAAAAATACTAACAAATCAAAGCAATATATTTACTGTACTTTGTTTATTTTTAAATTATTCGTATGCTGTAAAAGTGCAAGAGAAAAGATGACACTAGTAACTCAGTTTGACAATTGCAGTTTACACATAAACATTTTGGCTGAGATTAGGTTTTTCTACATTAATGCCTATAATTAGTCTGAAATTCATTACATTTAAGCTGTTTTAAATTTAAAAATAAAGGCACATTTTTCTTTCAAATCCTAAAAGCTGGTGTTAGAATAACTTTTCAGACTTTGTCCTAGTTATGATAAATATCATTAGGTTGTCTATCCTTGAAATTTAGATTCAATTTCATACACTGTTTAAATCTGATTTTACAAATCAAACCCAAGTAAGGAAACAAATGGAAATGCATTTTTCAGCAGCATCTTCTGACAGTATATGATAAACAGCATCATTTACAGGACACTGCATCATACTATTTACATTTAGAAAGAAGAAAAATGCTGATTAGGTTTCCATTTGGCCCAGGCTTTCCAGTTCATAACATGTTAAGCAATTCAATCTTTTGGTTTTAAAGCCACACATATCTCTAATCATAACATGCCAGAAGCAACAGAACTAACAGAATGAGTGAGGCCATTTACTTTTGACACATTATAACATTTCTGAACCAACAGTGTTCTAAAAATGTGACATTGTTATCTCTGGATTGACAACTCAGCACCCAAGGGCCTCTTACTCTCCCCAAGGTTTGTTTCTAAAACCCATAAAGGCTCCTTTAAAATAGTATAGAATGTTATCCTTTGTTCAATTATTCCCCACTTGTTTCAAAGGGGAAAAAACCCACATATGACCATTTTTGAAATCAAATAATCTACATGTTTGCAGAAGAGTCAAGCAAAACAAGAAAATTGCTAAATACTGTTGAGCTTTATTTAGTAGATTTGCTGAGAGTTCTACATGCATTAAAACTGCTATTTTTTTATATTTTTGCATGTACTAAACATGGTAGAACTCCTAGAGAAATACCAAGGATTTATAATATCATGGTAAGAACACAAAGAAGAAAATCTCTTTACTTTTGTACTTTCAGATGATTCAGTAAATGTCTGAGTTAGCACCAATCATTAATTATGAAGAAAAGTTTTACTGTAGGAAGAACTAATAATACAAATTGTGGATTGAATATTTTGATCTGTATCGGTAATAAACTCTTTTTTAAGCAGTCTACAGTATTTAAAAATATTTTTATTTTATCAATATGTCTACCAATACATTATTTTGTGTATTTCTTAAAGCAATTTTCAACATACAGTCCTGGAATCTGGTTTTAGTTACTGAATGTAGCTTTTAAAAAGTGGAATACTTGTATTATCAAATAGTTTACAATTTAGACTGGACTTCTCTTTTATTAATCTAAAGTACTTAGATATTTTTTCCATTTTAGAAACTTTCGGTTTGAAGCTAATATTCTTTCTTGATTGTGCCACATTTACTTTAATTATCCCTACAACAACCTATGTAGACAAAGGAGAACACTTGTGTTTTAAATTATTCCTTATTACAATTCAGAAAAAATATAATGTGGAGAATCAGATCTCAGAAAATATTGATTGTAAAATAGGGTATTGAGAAAATTAAAATTATCTGACTATGAATAAATTATTTTATATTAGCAAAATTTTAAATTATCTGAGGAATTCTATTTTTCTTATAGCATGTTACATTTTTCACGCTGTACTGTGGTAAGTGTGCATGTGGGTATCTCTGCATACATATATACATAGTAGAGAGAAAGAGCTAAACTATATTGCCTTTACATTTCTTACTGGGACAAAATTCAGACATTAACTTTTTGTCTTTATCTGAGCCAAGTCATGGCTTAATTCTAATCCTAGACCATTTCTGGACATCCTGATATTGTCTTTTCTAAACTACAGATATAATATTTTCAGTGTGCACTTATTATACATTGTGTTGTGTGTGTGCGTGTGTCTGTGTGTGTGTGTGTGTGAGAGAGAGAGAGAGAGAGAAATCTACCTGTCTAATGTTTAGTGTCTTCTCATCTATCAATCACTTTTCAAGTATAAACTCAAATGTCACTTCTTATTCAAAGCCTTCTTAGCCCACTCCCAAACTAGGTCAAGACTATTAATTATATATGCTTACATCACTGTATTTTTTGTTTAAAGACTTTTTTAAAACCACATGAATAAGTCTGTGTATATTGACACGTACTCTGTTTCCTGCTCTTGATTCTATTTCTATGAGATAGTGACCCTTTCTACCATTCATTGCCTGTATCAACAGGACCCATCACAATGAATGGTCATAAAGTGGGAAGTGGCTTCATAACAAATGAATACAAGGATGAATGAATGCATGGATGAAAACATTGCAATATCCTTGCGAATTTTTTCTGGGTATATATAACTTGAAATTACTACTAGAAAAGAGTTCCAGGAACTGTACAAGAGGGTGACAGTATGTTCACAAAACTGAATAAAGTGTCTACCCAAATAGACTCTGTGACAGACCCTGTGATTTAGTGAGGCGATAGATAACTAAAGAATTACGTAAATGAATATAAAATGACACTCTGATAACTACATTATAATAAAACAGAGATTCCTGTTACTATAGTAGATGGTACTATAAAAATGCATATTAGTTTGATTTCTCCAAGTCAGGAGGAGATCAGTTCAGGCTTTTCTGAGATCCAAAGAGTGTGGAAAGTTTAATTAGTTGAACATCAGTGGGGGTGTTGGGAAGAGAAGTCATCTGAGTGAGCTGGAAGTGCATGCTCAAGAAAGCTGGCATTGGTGCAAAGAACACACGGTTAACAAGGAACAGTACCTGGAGCAGAGCTCAAACACGAAAATGGAAGTTTAGAGTTGGAGAATAGGTAGAGGCAGCAAGATACAGCAATTGGACTTGAAGCTAATAGGAAAGGCATGGATCTATTTAGAGCAATGGATGTTCAACATTATGCTTGTCTTTTGAAAAGATGACTGACTTGGAAGAATGTCAGAGGAGGGGGCAAGTAAAGATTTAACTCAGAGAAATAAAGAGGTTATGACATTATTCCAGGCAATAGTTAAAGAATTCATTTTAAAATATGACTGCAAAAGAGTTTTCAAACTTATTTGACTTATCCTTCTTATTTATTTATTTTTAATTCATTAAAATTTTTTAACTAGTGTGTCGAGGAACAGGCTTTGGGTAAGGTTGATTTTATATTTTTATGTCTTTCAGATAATAAAGAGGCTTAGGAATGTTTATAAATTTGTTAAATGTGCAGGAAATCTGTGAAAGGGCAAGATCTATCTCAGGGAGAAGTATACATAACATCTAATGATGCACTATGAAGTGCTAGGAAACATTTTGAAAGATTCTTTGTGTTGATCTTACTTAAACTTTCTTTTCTTTCTTCCCTCCCTCTCTCTATCTGTATCTGTCTGTGGAGTTTCAGCTCTGTTTGTTCCACTTATTGGCTTTCCCTGCAGGGAAGAGAACTAATTATCTGGATGATCAAAACACATTATCTACTGTAGTATATTCATTACTAATCATGATCACTGTGTTCTAAAAATCAGAGGAATTCATAAAAATCTGCGAATGACCTCTCTTGTACTTTATTTGGGCATCAAGCGGTGTGACTAAATTAAACTATGGCCAGTTCTGTGGATGGAGCTGCTTTATGCCATCTATCTCCATTCCATTCATCATTGCTGGCTTAGTGGGTGCCCACCTGTCTTCGGGAGTCATGACCATATTCTTTCTCTATTCATGATTGCCACTGTTTCTACTTCCTGTGGCATGTGACCCTAAGGAGATCAATACTATCTCAAGCATAAGATTTTGTTTCAGTATAGATAAAAAAGAAAACCTCATTCTGGCCTATAGTCTTATTTAATTCAACCAGATAAGTAGAGCCACATCTCTGCATTAAAAGTTGTCCATCTTTTACCCTCCTAAACTGGTATTTAGTTTTCCATTCGACTGCTACTGCATATATTCTTGAAGACTTCCTGGGAAGTCATAGATATGTTATCTATGAAAAGATTTTGTCACCCCTGATTCCGTGACTATAATATAATCTAAGCCATGGGGCTAGAAAATCATAGCCCGTGAACCAAATTCAACTGGCTGCCTATTTTGTAGATAAATGTTTATTAGAACATAGCCATGCTTATTCATTTTCATATTGTTTCTGGCTGTTTTCATGATACAATGGTAAAGTACTTGCCACAGACACTGTATGTCCTATAAAGCTTAAAATATGTATTCTGTTGACATTTACAAAAAGAGGTTTATAACACTTGATCTAAACCAATCTTGACCCCTAATAATAAGCACAAATTACTTAATATTTCCTGGGATGATTTAATCATCCCATGAAATACTGAGAATTCACAGTAACCTAACTCTGTCAAAAATAATTTTTGCATATGACTAAAGTAATACAATTTCGTACCAATAATTTATTTTTTATATATGTGTGTGTGTATATATATATATGTAGAGAGAGAGAGAGAGATTAGAGAAATTTAAATTTCTCTCTGCAATTAGTGAAAAACAAAAAAGACGTGAGGTATGAAAAAGAGCTCTTTAAATTCCTTATATTCCCCCATTTTATACATCATCCTTTTTGTGATGTATTTCTCCCTTTGAATCTTTCCCTCATATTTATTTCAACCAGATTTTTCCTATACTCTTGAAGTTGAGTCTGTGTCTCACAACACCCTAGGGATGCTTTGCCTGAGGGGCTTTGATAAGTGGCATTTTCTAGAGCTGATGATGAAAAAAGGGTTCTGTAGCATATGTGTAGGAAGATCAAGGATGATCCTTGGCTAGCTGGCTCTGCTGACAACAGTCATCTAGACTAAATGGTGACAGACTAATACAACAATAACTTGTCAAAACAAAATAAAACAAAAAAATACATGAGATGTATTTTCAAAATACTTTTATGAATCAAAGAGCTGTCATGCTGACACTTTTTCAAATTAATTTAATGGAACTATCATACAATAGGATATGTTTATGAAACATCCCAAGATATTTCTATAAAAACACTTTTCAAATTTCTCTGAAAGCAATCTGAATTAAAATGTATGTGTAACCCCTATTTTTATTTGATGTGAATAAGAGAATAAAAATATTATAACCAGATGCATCTGTTAAGAAAATGAGACTACGAAGGACCCTCTTATTATGATTATTATTTCCCAATAGAAATTCCTCAGGCAAATCATTAATCTCTAAGGGACACATTTATTTCTTTTCTAAAGGTTGACTAACTAATACATATAATTTAATTATTTGTGGTTGATCTAAACAGATTACATTGCTATCTTATAGTGCATCCCCACTCTCCTCAAAATTCATTCAGAGAAGATAAGACTGGCCTTCATAGTATTTATTTTACAGTTGGTGAAGCCAAGGAGACTCAAACAAGGGCAAAAATGTACCTTCAGTTCACTTGATTATTAAGGATATGGGTTTACAATTAAAATGCGATATGAAATATCAGCACTCCAAGTACTCCTCTGGGAACATAATGTCAAATTTATGGGAATTTGATGCTATTTCTTTTAATTTGTTTTTTACTTCTATCTAACAGTTGCAGATTGTTTAAAGGATCAGATGGTACTATAAGACTTATGACAAAAATCAACAATTTCTTAATTCCCACTTAAGTTTATCACTCCCCAGAGGCAACCTCTTTCAACTTTTAAAACGAATTCTTTTGATAGTATGTCCATATAAATACTTACATTACTACTTTTTGGTTTTTGACGTCTAAGGATTTTCTATTGGCATACTTACATGGAAGATGAGCCTCTAAATCTCCTTTACATCCCTCCCCAAAACCCCACACACTCACATACAATTCCTAAACCTATATCCTCCCAATATAGTTGTATTGTCATTGTCATTCAGGTTACATCAATGTTCCCTATTTAAGATTCATAAAATGTAAATGACATTGACAGCTGAGTATTGGCTCACCGAAGAGGGAAATAATTCATGTTTAAATATTAATCTTTCAGCAAGTTTTTTATTTTGGTATCACCTTTACTTGCACTTCCAAAGACACTTAGAGCTCTTTCTTGAGTGTTCCATAGTATGCCATCAGATTTCTTATCAGCTTTCCTGCTAGTCAAATGGAAAAAACGAAATCATTTCTTTTAGATTGTATTATTATTATTAAAGACAGCGTCTTGTTGTGTCACCCAGACTGAAGTTCAGTGGCACAATCATAGCTCACTCTAGCCTCACACTTCTGGATTCAAGCAATCCTCCAGCTTCAGCCTCCCAAGCAGCTAGAACTACAGGTACATGGCACTATGCATGGCTAATTTTTAAATTATTTTTAGAGATGAAGTCACACTATGTTTCCCAGGCTAGTCCTGACCTCTTGGCCTCAAGCAATCTTCCCACCTCACCCTCCCAAAGTGTTGAGAGTACAGGTAGGAGCCACTGTGCTCAGCCCTTTTCTTAGGATTCTAAAGTCATTTGCCATGTATACATCTGGTTCTAACTTTTTTAAAACATTGCATTAATATCTTCAATTTTTTTCACCTTTTTGGGTTTTAGAACTTTTTATAAAATTCTTTGGTATTTCTGAGCAAATAGAGGATTACATATGTGACTAACTCACATAATTACTAAAAACAGTGATTAAAGGCCCCTAGTAACTCACATTTAATATTTTCCTGTTATATTTAATGTACATTTTTCTTTATAGACAGACAAGTAGCACTATTGGACATATCTGACTATCTCGTTAAATACTGGATATTTCCTTTAATTGAGGCGTATTTTGTGTACTACAACAATTTTTTGAGCCTAAAAATTGGATGAAAAGCAAGGATGCTCTCTAGTGAGAAAATGATCTACAGTCAGCATACAACCTGAGGGTGCAGAGGAAAGTGGCAGGGAGTGCTATATAATCTGTAAGATCAATAGAGGAGTGAGTATTCAGAGATACTGTAAGTGTATGTTTGCAAAAGACCTTATTTTTTTTCTTCACGGCCTTTGGCAGTCTCTTCTCTTTGTAACTTCATGAGTCATCTCTCTATCACTAATTGCTAGAAAGAATTCACCAATGTAATTTTGAATAACTAGTGAATTTGCCATTATCCAAACTTGATTTTGATTATCTGCCATTTTTTGAACTTAGGCAATTTAAGAGGCCTAAGTCTCTTATTTTGAAAAACAGTAACAGTAACAAAAGCGTGAGATTGCTAAGGGCTCTTCCATTCAGAAGGCTAAATACTTCTCACAGAGATATGTATTGGCATAGTTTTATGACACAATTTAAATGAAAGGTAACTGCATAAATGCGGTATAGGTTTTTACTTATACAGACTTGAGTTTGATATTACATCCACAGTTGTAAGCACATTGTAAGGATTATTATGATTGTCCCCTATGCTCTGTCTTGTACTTGCAATCTTACAATTCTCTACAGGACTGAGGAAATTCACAAAACCATACTGTGGATTGGCCTTCTGAGAAATTCATAGTTCAGACTGGCAAATTTGCAACATGAAATGCAACGAGAGATAAATATACACTTGAGTGGGTAGAAGAAGAGGAAAGATGAGATAAAATGCATGAAATATTTTCCTGAAATCTCAGCACAACCCTTACCTTCCTACACCAAGGAACTGATTGAACAAGAAGAGGGAAAAGAGCCTGGTTATTATGAGTTTTCCCAATAATCTCTCCATGAACTCAGTATTGCCTCTTGTTAACCTTGGAGTAAGAGCTAAACGCATTACTGAATCCAGCTTCATGTCTTCATCCCTTTGTTAATTACAACATGTCAATGATATCTTTGCTATGGAATTGTAAACTCTATTTTTTTTACTTTTTTAGGAAGACTGGAGAAAAGGAATTAGGGAAGATATTTTTATGAGCTCAGTATATTGTTTAGAATAGCATGGGAGAGAGATAAAAAATGTGGTGAAGAATAATCTGTTCTCTCTGAAAAATTAGCAGATAAAAATGAAGAGCCTTCTTAAAATGCCTTGTTCTGAGTCAATCTGAGCAGTTTTGTTTTTAACTTCCCCTCAATTAAATATGTTTTCATTTTGCGTGTGAAGGGAGCAATTATTTGTTTTGCTGTCACTGTTGGCAAAGCAGGAGGTGTAAACATATTTTTCAAATCCTCCAGGAGACTGCCGAGGTGTTCCTGACTCCCAACGAATATCAGTTTAAACTTTGGTGGGCTTCCATTCATGAGCTTGAAAACAAACCTTCATCTGGAATTCATAGTGATGCAACCCTAGCAAGGCCCTAGAAGAAAAGAACTTAAAGTATAATAAAAAAAAATCAGTGTTTGCCACTAACAGTATTAAAAATGTTGAAACTCTACAGATAATGTACATATAATATGCAGACAATGAACCTCTCTTTCACAACTGGGGCCTCAGTGCTGGTACAGGAACACACACATGAAACTCCAATTCTTTCTAATGGAGACCACATATGTACAAAAGGGACAATTGTGCGTACCAGGATTGGAAAGGAATCCGTTCTGTCCTATATCCTTGGGTATTTCCTACATGGCTTTTTAGCAGATAAGTATACCGACTTGGAGACTTACTTTGACTTTCACTTTGCTAACACCCTTCTACGCTTGTTACTTAGATAGAAGCAAATTCAAAGTTTTTGTCTACCAGAAAATGCCACCTAGAAGCAAAGAAGTACAAAATATAATCACCCATAAATAATCTCTTAAATAAATGGCTAATTCCTAAGCTCTACATATTCTTGACTACACAATTGACATAAATTTTTAGTTAAATATTTCTGAAATTGAGCAATATTATACAGCAATAGTGCACTTAATGTAACTTTTTAAAAATGTTTGCCAACCTGCTATAATTAAAGAGTTGGAATGTCTTATAATCATTGGCATCTTACAATGAAGAAAAAAATTGTATAAAGGAATAATCCCCTTGACAATGAATTGTTAAGTGATAGTGGCATTCTTCTTGTACTCACAAGCTTAGGATCAATTAATGTTGATAATTAATCAATTGACATTGCTAAGCCTGTGACAAATGCCACAAATATTAAAAATATTGCTTTTGTTGACTTTTTACTTTTATTTTTTAAGTTTAACTATTATCTACAGCATTCAATGACCAAATATATAACACAAGTTCAGTATTCCTTATTCAAAATGCTTGAGACCAGAAGTGTTTCAAATTTCATTTTTTTTTTCAGATTTTGGAATATTTACATTATATTTACAGGCCGAGCAGCCCAAATCTGAAATCCCAAATCCAAAATGTTCCAGTTAGCATTTCCTTTGAGCATCAAGTCAATACTCAAAAAGTTTCAAATTTTGGAGCACTTTAGATTTTGGCTTTTCAGATTTGGAATCTTTAATCTGTATAGAAAAAAGTTTTTCTAACTGATGAGCTTCAGCAACTAATGTGCATGCCTTGAATGAATTACCTGTGTGTCAAAATGTGCACCTAAATTGTCTAAATCTGCTTTCATTTATGATATTAGTCCATATAAATACAATTATAACCTCCTGTAATACAAAAAGATATTAAATCGTATATATAAGAAAACAAAGTGGGAGAAAGTATTAAAATCTAATTATATCTGTTTTATAAAGGACCTAGTATTGCTGACTACATGTAATGAAACCCAAAGTCAATTGTTGAATTGCCCTCAAATAATCAGGTGGCTAAAACAAGTAGAAAAAGTATTCCAAGACTCAAGCGATGTTAAAAATATGTGACTGGCAACAAACCAAAAATATATTAATACACAGAAACTTGAAGACAGAAATTAGAGTGTTTTACAATAAATTACAAATCAATTACATTATTTAACCAGGACAAAATAGCATTCACAAATGAAAATTAAAGGCCATCAAGAAGCAAAGCAGGAACTTGTTTGCAACTATATATGGAAGATCACAGTGGATTGGTGAGGCAGTTGAGAAATTGTGGCAGGGCCTTGAAATAAATTTTCCTTGGAGGCACTGGAAATATATTGGACTTGCAAAAGAAATGTTAGATCAGAAACTTCATAGGATTGTACTTAGGCTCTAGGAAGATTACTTTGGTAATTAAGTTACCGGAGGAAGCGGGCTGGAAACAAAAGATCTAGTTAAAATATGACTTCAGGCCGGGCGCGGTGGCTCAAGCCTGTAATCCCAGCACTTTGGGAGGCCGAGACGGGCGGATCACGAGGTCAGGAGATCCGGACCATCCTGGCTAAGACGGTGAAACCCCGTCTCTACTAAAAAGTACAAAAAACTAGCCGGGCAAGGTGGTGGGCGCCTGTAGTCCCAGCTACTCGGAGGCTGAGGCAGGAGAATGGCGTAAACCCGGGAGGCGGAGCTTGCAGTGAGCTGAGATCCGGCCACTGCACTTCAGCCTGGGCGACAGAGCGAGACTCCGTCTCAAAATAAAATAAAATAAAATAAAATAAAAAAATAAAATAAAATATGATTTCAACAACCTTACAAGAAGTGATGCCAACAGGAAAAGGAAGATGGCAATGAATGCTAGGGGATTATGCAAATTAATTACTGCATGTGGAGAGTAAGAAAAAGGAAAAAGGAAAGTAGAAATAATATAAAGTTGTTATGTTTGAGTGACCCAGAAGATGGCAAAGAGAATATGAGAGGCAGCAAAGAAAATGGAAAGGCAGGTATGAGGTGTCAATGGAATGTAGAGCTGGAAATTATATGCAGGATTTGAGAATCAATAGAAAGTCTATAGTCAGAAAGATTTAGGTTTAAACATATTTTTACATGTCGTTAACTCTAAGAGCCTCTCTGTATTTCATTATTAGTTGAGATGATTTTTTATTTTTGTTAATCTACATTATCTTTGATATTGTTATCAGTCATTGCTACTGTAATAGCTGTGACTAACATGACATTCATAGAGTAGTTGCAGATATTAACTGACAACATATGTCAAAGCATAATAAAATTATCTACTAGTAGCTATATTTCAGATATACCTAAGTACTTATAAAGATATAGTGAAATTATCATACTCATCTTAGTTTAAGAAAAAAGGAACATTTTTCTGTGAAATCTTTCATGTACTCATCTGCAATGCCTTAATCTCTATCCTAAATATGGCATCACCCTTACTATTATACCAAAACAATATATAATGTTATTTTGCATACGGTTCAACTTTATATACATCATGTTATCTGCAGTTTGTCCTTTTTGCGTGACACTTAAGTTTGATAACGCAGCTCTAATTCATTCGTTTTCACTGCCGCCTATTCTTCTGTTGTATGAATATGGCAAAAAATTCCACTGTCCTATTAATAAATATTCAAGTGATTTGCCATTATTTATGCCATTACAAACAAAGCTGCAGTGAACAATCTTGCGGATGTCTTCAGGTGCAAATAAGTGAGAGTTTCCCTAGGGTGATGTATTTCAGGATGGAGTTACTGGTTTAGAGGGAATGTAAATCTTAAACTTTAACTAGATACTGCTAAATTGCTTTCCAAATGTTCTGTTATTCACTGGCCATGCATAAGAACTGCTTTTGTGCCAATGTCTTGCTAACATAAAGTCATCAGACTTCCCATCAAAAAAAAAAAAATCTGTATGCAGCATGCTATCTAATTCTGATCTTAATTTGCATTTACATAATTAATGGCAAGCTTGAGCATGCTTTTTTTCTGCTTATTGATTACTTTGACTTCATTTTCCTTAAATTGCATTTTAAAATCTTTGCTCTTTGTTGTTTGGAGTTGTTTATAATTTTTAATCAATTATTAGAAGACCATCATTGTATATCCTTGTTACTAATCTGATGTCAGTTATGTGCATTATAAATCTGTCTTCTCAATCTGAAGATTTTGTTTTCAACTTGGTTATGGCATTTTATAATGAACAAAAGTTTTAAATGTTGATGATGTTGCATTTATCAATACTTTACTTAAAAAGATAATACTCCCAGATCATAAATAATTTCTTCTATGTGTACTTCTATATAAAATGTATTTTCGTTAAGTAGTAAATAAGTCACATAATTTGAACATCAAAAACATTTTAAAAGGGGCTTTGCTGTGTATCACCATCTGTCATCCATTTCTTCATATATTCTTTTTCTCTCTTCTGCTCTGTGCTCCGGGGCATACCCTTATGGGCTACATTACCAGGATTCCTTGTTATCTGACTTCTGATTGAGTTTGTCCAGTGAAAGGCACCAGACAATTAGAAGGCTAAAGGGAAGAGAGATGTGAATGTTGCTTCCCTTTTCCTCTCTGCTTTGGCTTTGACATTCAGTTGCTGCCCTACTACAAGCACAGATCTGGTCAGGTCATCCTTTCTTCCAGCAGCTCTCACTGAGTTCCTACAAAATTATGCCCTCCCTTTTTCCATCAATAGCAGGGATGATAGTGGCTTTCCACTGTTACTAATCTCCAGATTCCTCAACATTCCTTATTAATTTATTCAACTTTACTGATACTTCGCAAAAATCTCTTAGGTAAAAGTGTATCTTCAGTTAAACCATGATGGACATCTTTCCTGACATGACCTTGAAGCATAAAAAATATATTATGAAAACTCTCTTCTGAACTTCATTCATAAACTTCCCATTGCCCACTATTAATACTAACTTTTTGTTAATACTATATTCCAGAGACATTTTTATACCTATAAGGCAATTAAAACATGTGTCCTCGCCCTTCCATTTATCACAAATGGTAGCACACAATAGACATTACTCTTCCACTTGTTTTTGCACTTAATAATATAAGACTATAGTTTCCAATCAGTACATAAGAAGCTTCCTGATGCATAGCACAAGGTTCAGATGCATAGTAATCTATTTTGTGGATATACTTTAATTTATCCATTCAGTCCTCTAATTACTGATCTTTATTTGTTTATAATATCATTCAATTACTAGCAATCATTCAATAAATAATTTAATATACACCAATTTTTTTGCAGATTTGTTTGGTGAGAAATTACATGAATCTGCTTTAATAATTCTGCATATTAGATATATTTTCAAAGCATCTTAATTTATCTCTTCAACTATTTTATTTAGTTAGATCTTTAGAACATGCTTAGCTTATATTCTCTTTCCCAATTTTTAAATTTGAAGTTTTTGGATAAAGATCTTATTTTGCTACTTGTTATTTCTGCTAATTCTTTTTTTGTTTTGTTTTGTTTTGTTCTGAGACGGAGTCTCGTTCTGTCGCCCAGGGTAGAGTGCAATGGCACGATCTTGGTCACTGCAAGCTCCACCTCCTGGGTTCAAGTGATTCTCCTGCCTCAGCCTCCTGAGTAGCTGAGATTACAGGCACCTGCCACCAAGCCCGGTTAATTTTTGTATTTTTAATGGAGACGAGGTTTCACCATGTTGGTCAGGCTGGTCTCAAACTCCTGACCTCATGATCTGCCTGCCTCGGCCTCCCAAAGTGGTGGGATTACAGGCGTGAGCCACTGCGCCCGGCCTCTTGGTGCTAATTCTTAATTGTGGTGGCTTGTCTATTTCTCCTTTTGGAAATTTTCTATAGTGAGTTGAACTATGGTAGGTTTTACATGTGGGAATCTTATGCATTCTGAATTGAGGTTGAACTCCTTCAGATAATATTTACATTTGTGTCTTCTAGGCAGCACTAGGCAATAACAACTTTTAAGTAAATGTTTTAACATTCTTGGACCATATCAATAATATAAATAATAAATTTCAGTTGCCAGTGGAGAAAGAAAGACCTGCACATGTGAAATCTCAGGAAAGATTTTATTTTCCCAAGATTCTAGGTTAGTAAGATCTGTAAATAGCCTCAAGACACCTGTGGTTTAAGGATCCTCATAACAAAATTGTATTCTATTTCATCACTCTCACCACCTGTAGAATTATCTTATTTTCTTGAGAACACAAAATTTGTGGTTATATTTTCCTTAGCATTTTTTAGGATGTCTACAGTGGGAGAAATCTTTTGTCTTGCTGGTAATAATTCTATAAGATGATGTTTTACATGAATAAATGTAGGAAAATGGTTTAGAGAAAGACCAGCATTCAATATATATTTATTTTAGGACAAAAACAATTTGGTCATGTTTTTAGGCAAGAGGTAAGATGTCAGACTGAAGAAAAATTGAAAAATGGAAGCAAGTAATATCAATTAAAGGGTCAACTAGACAGAAAGAGCAGAGCAAGCACATATAAAGGAACCAAGGAACACAGGATATCCTAGAGTAAAATGAAAAGTATCTATATTTTCTTGGATTACAAAGTAGAAGTAATATTTAAGATTAGAAAAAAGATAGTATGTCCAGATCTCAGGGAGTTTGGATATGATGCTCAAGAGTTTAGAATTCAGTCTGAGTCTGAACAAGGATTTGAAGTTAAACACTGGCATTACTAAGAGCAGGGCCTTCGTAATCTTGTGTGGCGCTTCATTACTGTACTCTTTATTCATTTTATTGTAAGCTGTGGCCATTCCATACATTTTTTCTTTCTCTAGGACCAGGCTGACTTGAGACACGGAGTTGTTGTGTGACAACATACAATCTTAAGTTGTTCTTGCTATCCACATGAGCCTGACTACTTGTATTATTTATGTGTTCTCTTGGCATTAAGAGTGATTTGGAAATGAGTTTATATAGAGAATTCCTCAGCAAACATTCAGTAATTTATACAATTAATTTTTACCCTTTTGCCTTGTGTCAGGTAAGTATACTTCTAAGAGTGGGAAAAAGACTCTAAGGTAACTCATTGAATAAAGGTATAGAAAGATCAGTGGATTTGTTAGACAAATGAGAAGGGAAGAAGTAAGTTAAAGAGACAGAGAGACAAACATTTCATGGACTGATTCAGTTTGGGACAGGGTAAGCAGTGACCAGCTGCTGAGAGTCCCTCATTAAACCATTTAGTGAGAGTAGATTGGATTGTTGTAGTGGGAGTTTTCAGAGGCTGATAAGGGGAGGCTGTTCAAAAGTGTTAAACAAGATAAGATTAATAAGGTTGTTTTTCATTTTAGATATATTACTCTGGGTTAGTTTTTATTTTTATAATAATTACTGAGAAATAAATTGCATACCATAAACAACCTTTAAATGTATAATCCAGTGGTTTTTAGGAGATTCACAGATTTGTTTACCCATCACCACTATCTAATTTCAGCATATTTTTATCATCCTAAAAGAAACCTCATTCCTTGTAGCACTCACTGTTTATTACTTCCTCTCTCCCACCCCGAAAAACTGCTAATCTATTTGTCTTTATGTATTTGCCTTTTTGGGATATGTCATATCACAAATCATGATATGTGGAATCATATAATACGTGGTTTGTCATGACAGGATTATTTAATTTAGAATAATGTTTTCAAAGCTCACCCACATTGTAGCATGTATCAGTGCTTCATTTGATTTTATAATTGAATACTACTCTATTGTATGACTATATGCATTTGTTTATCCATTCATCAGTTGATGGACATTTGGGTTGTTTCCATTTTTTGGCTATTTTGAATAATGTCATTATGAACATTCTTAGACAAGATTTTGCACAGATACATGTTTTCATTTCACTTGAGTACATAACTATGAGTGTATTTGCTGGGTTATATGGTAACTCTAAGTTTAACATTTTGAGGAACTTCCACACTTTTTTCACAGTGACTATACCATTTTCTATTCCCATCAACAGTGTATGAGGGACACTAGTTCCTCCACAGGCATGATATTCTTTATTATGGTCTATGTTTTCTAAAATTTTACCCATTCTGTTGGGTGGGAAGTGGTTTCTCATCATGGTTTTGACATGAATTTCCCATGTGATAAATGGAGTTGAGCAACTTTTATGGGTTTGTTGGATATTTCTATATTCTCTATGGAAAAATGTCAAGTCCTTTTGCATGTTTTAATTGGGTTAACTTGTGCTTTTATTGTTGAAACATAAATTTATTTATGTATTCTGGATATAACTGTCATGTGTTTTCATTTCATTGTCCTTTGACGAACACAACTTTTAAATTTTTATAAAGCCCAATGTATTCATATTTTTTTTATCACTTATTCTTTTGTTATCACCTGTAAGAAACTATACAAAGGTCACAAAGATTTTACCCTATGTTTTCTTCTAAGAGTTTTATAGTTTTAAGTCTTAAATGTAGATAATTTATTCATTTGAATTTTGTTTTGTATACAGAATGAGGTAAACAGGTATAACTTCATTATTTGGCATGTGGATATCCAATTGTTCCAGTATCATTTGTTGAAGAGCCCATGATTTCCCCCATTAAATTGTCATAGAACCCTTGTTAAAAATCAATTGACCATAATGTATGGGTTTATTTGGGGGATCTCAATTATATTTTATTGTTCTATATGTCTATCTTTATGTTTGTACAACACTGTTTTGATTACTGTAGCTTTGTAGTAAGTTTTGAAATAAAAAAATGTGAGTCCTTCAACTTTGTTCTTTTTCAAGATTGATTTCGCTATGGTATTAGCATGTCAATTTCTGTAATAGCAAATAATTGGGGTTTTAGAAGGACTGCAATAAATTTGTAAATCAATCTAGGGTATATTGCTATCTGAATGATAATAAATCCCCCAATTTATGACCTTATGATATATTCCCATTTACTTAGGTCTTCATTAACTTCTTTCAATAATGTTTTATAGTTTTGATTGTACAGGTATTACACTTCTGTTGTTAAATGTATTCCTTGTTATTGTTTGGATGTTATTATAAATGGAATTGTTTTATTAATAATATTTCTAGACTATCCATTGCCAGTGTAAAGAAATAAAATGAATTTTCTATATTTATCTTATATCTTGGAGCCTTGACAAGCTAATTTGTTAGTTATAAAAGATTTTTTTGTTTTGTTTTTGTGGATTACCCTGGATTTTCTATATACAGTCATCCCTCTGTATTCAGAGCTTCCCTCTGTATTCAGAGCTTCTGCCTTCATGGATTCAACTAGCAACAATCAAAAATTGAATTATTGCTGAAAAAAGATACAATAAAAATACCAATTAAAATATAGCATAACTATTTACATAATATTTGGTATTATAAGTAATCTAGAGATGATTTGAAGTATGGGGAGAATGTAGATCATATGCAAATACTAAGTTATTTTATATAATGCATTTGAGCATGTGCCAATTTTGGTATCCACAGTGTTCTTAGAACCAATCTCCCAGGGATACAGAGGGACAACCATACAAATCATGCCATTCATGATGCAAAAATAGTAATAGTTTTACTTTTTCTTCACAATTTCATTCTGTTTATTTCTTCTTGACTGATTGTCCTCACTAGAACCCCAATACAATGTTAAATGTAAGTGTCAAGAGTAGGGATCCTTTTCTCCTTCCTGATCTTAGGGAGAAAGTATTTGTTCTTTCATATTAAACTTGATGTCACCTTATAAGTGCCTGTATAAGGTTGAGGAACCTGTATTCTATTTCTAGCATTATCAAGTGTTTTTAATCATGAATGATTATTGGATTTTGTCAAATGCCTTTTGTGCATCAATTGAGATGACCGTTTTTTCCCCTTTATTTCATTAATATGAAGTACAGTGACTGATTTTCATATGTTAAACCAGTGCATCATTCCTGGGATATACCCCATCTGGTCATGGTGTCTAATCTTTTTATATGTTGTTGGATTCAGTTTGCTTATATTTTGTTGAGGACTTCTTTAGGTACCTTCACAAGGGATATTGGTTTGTAATTTTATTTTCTTATGATACTTCTGTCTGATTTTATTATCAAGGTAATACTGATCTCATACTGTGAATTGTTTGAGGTTTGAAAAATGGATTAAAGAGAAAATGATAGTGCCCACAGACCAATGAAGGAGCTGTTGCATTAACTCAGGTGGATGCGCTTTAAAGTAATAATAATGAGAATAGAAATGTGTAAAGAAAAAGCCAATATTTAGTATAAAGATATTTTTTTAAAACTGAATTTCTTCCTGCTATTCAAGGGAGAGCTGTGCATGTAGGGATATATCTCTGAACCAAACAAATTGCTGATTTTATACAGAAGTAAATTGAAACAAAGGAAATAATATTAAATGCTCAGGAATTGGCAGATTTCCAAAAGTGAGGGTGTATGGAGCATGGCTATTGGTAATTGGCTGCTACTAATTGACTGGCTTTCAGAAGTATAGTTACTAACATGAAGTTGTAATTGATTAATTGGCATGGATTCAAATTTACTGGCATGGGTTTAAAAGTTATTCTGGTTATTACCTAATATTACGGCTAAAAAAAGAATAGGAATGTTTTATTCTTGGAGAGAAATGAGCAAATAAAAAGTGAATTCAGGGCATATGCTGATTTAATGGGGTGGTAAAGAAGAGGGATATGTTAAGCATGCGATTCAGGTTTCTGGCTTGTATGACTTAATGTGAGATTGGCCATGTTAAGAATCTCTCTCTTTTGTTCTTCTTTTTTTGATTTGCCATCTGCAGTGCAACTGCCACCAAAATATAAAATTTTCATAAAAATCCTTACAAGGAAGACCTGTAAGGTTGAAGTCTCCAATACAATAGAAAATGTAAAGGCCAAGATCTAGCACAAGGAAGGAATTCCTCCTGATCAGCCAAGACTGATCTTTACTGGTAAGCAACTGGAAGATGGGGGTACTTTGACTAGGACATTAAAAATAAGTCCACACTTCACCTTGTGCTGAGACTTCCTGGAGACACTAAGAAAAGGAAGAAGTCTTGTACCACTTCCAAGTAGAATAAGCATAAGAGAAAGAAGGTTAGGCTGGCTGTCCTGAAATAGTATAAGGTAGATAAGAATGACAAAATTAATCACCTTCAATGTGATTCATCAGTACTTCAGATGAATGCAGTACTGAAATTTTTATGGCCAGTCACTGTAATAGACATTATTGTGGCAAATGTGACCTGACTTACTGCTTCAGCAAATCCGAAGACAAGTAATTGTTTATGAGTTAATAAAAAGTGTGAACTTAAAAAAACACAAAATCTATCTCTTTGTTGACTGATGTAGTTCCTCAGAAAATAGCTGTAATGTACTAGGCACTTTACAAATATTTTTTAATTAAAATATTTCCATTAACATAGGAAACAATGAAAGTATAAAATGTTAGATATGTTTAATTTCAAATCTCTGCAAGATATAAAAGAAGGTGCATTGCAGTAAACTGGAATAATTAGTACAGATATTTATTTTGACAAGATTTTGTGGGCACCAGCATACAGATGATTTTTGAAAACGTAAGTCACATAAAAGTTCCTATGGACCTTAGGAGAAGGAAAGACAGCTAGGACAGACATCTGACAAACCCAAACATTTGAAGAACCAGGAAGCAATATAATCTGATAAGAACACTGATAAGAAAATATCTAAAATAAGCAGTAAGAAAATAATGAGAGAATTGTGAAAGCTAAGTGAAGTTATTTTGTTTGTTTGTTCCCTCTCTTTCCCCCCCCCTCCTGAAGAAAGAAGTGGTTAACCTTATTAAATAAGCCTTAGCGGGTGCACAAGAAAAGGAAGAGCACTGGAAGGTACCTACGGGATCAACAATGGGGACATCAGTGTCCTTGACAAGAGTTGATTCCCTGGAGTGGTAGGTGCCATGTGTAGAAGAAGAATCAGCTGAGGAGAGTGAACGAGGTTTAGTTGGACAGAGAAGAGTAGGATAAGCAGACAGGCTTTGAGTTGAGGAAAGGAGTTTGTTTTTGTTTTTTATGTTAAGGGAAACTAAAACTTATTAAATCCTGATTGAAAAGAAATGGATAGAGATTTGTAATGCAGGAAAGACAACAAATGATCAAAAGACTAACGTAAAGAGTGAGAATTTATGATTCTATGTCTTCTAACTCTCAAAACCCTTGCACCTCTAAATTTCTGTGATTATTTTAATTGTCTGTGTAAATGGCTGCTTTCTTGGGAATTTGTTGTTAACTATCTTAATGCAAGTAATCCACAGATTATGTGACAAAATTGATAAAGTTATTTTATTCTTTCATAAGGAATATAGAACATAGTAAACAAATTACCGAACATTTGAATTTTTCACAAATTTTATATCAAAAGGGGAACCACATATATCCTTTGCCTATATATGTCAGTTGATACTGCATCATCACTTTTTTTCCTCTCTCTCTTCTATTCTATTAATAAATCATTTCAGGATTAGTTGCAAATATCGTGACACTTCACCCTAATTAATTCAGCATGAAACATTAATCATCTGAGAAGAAGAACATTCTCTTACACAACCACTATAAAATTGCCATACCAAGGATATTTAACATTGATACAATGACATTATCTAATATAGAGGCTATATTAAATTCTACCCACTGTCAATTAAGCCAATGATATATGTTATCAACTTAAAAAAAATATACAATCCAAATAGGGTTTGTGCATTTTATTTAGTTCTCATATATTCTTTAGTTTTCTTTAAACTATAAACTTCCCACAAACTTTTTACTGTTTTAAATATTACAGATATTGATATTTTAAAAGAGTCCATTCTAGGTTTTTTTTTTTTTTTTTAAATACTTTAAGTTCTAGGGTATATGTGCACAACATGCAGGTTTGTTACATATGTATACATGTGCCATGTTGGTGTGCTACACCCATTAACTCGTCATTTACATTAGGTATACCTCCTAATGCTATCCCTCCCCTCTTCCCCCTCCCCACAATAGGCCCTGGAGTGTGATATTCCCCTTCCTGTATCCAAGTGATCTTATTGTTCAGTCCACACCTATGAGTGAGAACATGCGGTGTTTGGTTTTCTGTTCTTGCGATAGTTTGCTGAGAATGATGGTTTCCAGCTGCATCCATGCCCCTACAAAGGACATGAACTCATCCTTTTTTATGGCTGCATAGTATTCCATGGTGTATATGTGCCACATTTTCTTAATCCAGTCTGTCACTGATGGACATTTATGTTGATTCCAAGTCTTTGTTATTGTGAATAGTGCTGCAATAAACATATGTGTGCATGTGCCTTTATAGCAGCATGATTTATAATCCTTTGGGTATATACCCAGTAATGGGATGGCTGGGTCAAATGATATTTCTGGTTCTAGATCCTTGAGGAATCGCCACACTGTTTTCCACAATGGTTGAACTAGTTTACAATCCCACCAACAGTGTAAAAGTGTTCCTATTTCTCCACATCCTCTCCAGCACCTGTTGTTTCCTGACTTTTTAATGATTTCCATTCTAACTGGTGTGAGATGGTATCTCATTGTGGTTTTGATTTGCATTTCTCTGATGGCCAGTGATGATGAGCATTTTTTCATGTGTCTGTTGGCTGTATGAATGCCTTCTTTTGAGAAGTGTCTGTTCATATCCTTTGCCCACTTTTTGATGGGGTTGTTTGTTTTTTTCTTGTAAATTTGTTTGAGTTCTTTGTAGGTTCTGGATATTAGCCCTTTGTCAGATGAGAAGATTGCAAAAATTTTCTCCCATTCTGTAGGTTGCCTGTTCACTCTGATGGTAGTTTCTTTTGCTGTGAAGAAGCTCTTTAGTTTAATTAGATCCCATTTGTCAATTTTGGCTTTTGTTGCCATTACTTTGGTGTTTTAGACATGAAGTCCTTGCCCATGCCTGTGTCCTGAATGGTATTATTTAGGTTTTCTTCTAGGGTTTTTATGGTTTTAGGTCTAACATTTAAGTCTGTAATCCATCTTGAATTAATTTTTGTATAAGGAGTAAGGAAAGGATCCAGATTCAGCTTTCTACTTATGGCTGGCCAATTTTCCCAGCACCATTTATTAAATAGGGAATCCTTTCCCCATTTCTTGTTTTTGTCAGGTTTGTCAAAGATCAGATGGCTGTAGATGTATGGTATTATTTCTGAGAGCTCTGTTCTGTTCCACTGGTCTATCTCTCTGTTTTGGTACCAGTACCATGCTGCTTTTGGTTTCTGTAGCTGTGTAGTATAGTTTGAAGTCAGGTAGCGTGATGCCTCCAGCTTTGTTCTTTTGGCTTAGGATTGTCTTGGAGATGCGGGCTCTTTTTTTGTTCCATATGAACTTTAAAGCAGTTTTTTTTCCAATTCTGTGAAGAAGGTCATTGGTAGCTTAATGGGGATGGCATTGAATCTATAAATTACCTTGGGCAGTATGGCCATTTTCACGATATTGATTCTTCCTTTCCATTCTTCCTTCCATTTGTTTGTGCCCTCTTTTATTTCACTGAGCAGTGGTTTGTAGTTTTCCTTGAAGAGGTCCTTTACATCCCTTGTAAGTTGGGTTCCTTGGTATTTTATTCCATTCTAATTTTTTGTTGTTGTTGTTTTTGCAGAATTTGTTCTAATTTTAATTGTCTTATTGTTTCTTAAATACTAAATTCTGGTTAAGAATTTCAGATGCAAATGGTACTTGGGCAATTAGTTCATCACATTGCAAAGCACATGACATCAACGTTTATTATTACAGGTAATATTAAGTTAACTCACTTAAAATATTCTTCACCAAATTTATTTAAAAATTACTTTTCCCCTTTGTAGTTAATAAGTAATTTGCTAAATAGTGCATTGAGCCTACATGCATCTCTTGTTTTTCAAATATATTTTATTCACTGTTTTTTCATCTACTGAAAACTTTTTTTCTATTATTGCTATGGTGATTATGAAATGGTGACTGCTATCTCTTTAATTTCTTCTATATTTAATGATTTATTTGGCCTTATGTAATTTTTTTAAGACACGGTCTTGCTCTGTCACCCAGACTGGAGAGCAGTGGTGTGATCATGGCTCATTGCAACCTCAATTGCCTGGGCTCAAGTGATCCTCCTACTTTAAGCTCTGGAGTAGCTGGGACTAAAGGAGTTCACCAAAAACTAGTTTTTAGTTTTTTGTAGATGTGAGGTTCACTCTGTCACCCAGATGGCTCATTGCAACCTCAAATGCCTAGGCTCAAGCAATCCTCCTACTTTAACCTCCTGAGTGATTGGGACATGATTGCACCGAAAAGTCATGCCCAGCCAATTTTTAATTTTTTGTAGACATGGTGTCTCACTATGTTGCCCAGGCTGGTCTTGAACTCCTTTGTTCAAGCAATCCTCCTGCCTCAGTCTCCCAAAATGCTGGGATAACAGGCATGAACCACCATGCCTAGCAAGCCTTACATATTTTTATAAAAAATGTACTTGTTTCCAAATCTTTATTTTTATTTTTAAAAAAATAACTATTAGTATGCCTTCATTGATTGATCTTTAATTCAATATTGATATGTTCTGAATTTTTGTGTTCCCCCAAAATTCATATCTTGTAACGTAATACTCAATGTGGTTGTATTGAGAGGTAGAATCTTTAGGAAGTGATTAGATCATGAGGGCTCTGGCTACATAAATGGGATCAATGCCCTCACCAAAGAGTCTTGAAGGAAGACAGCCTGTTTGCCCATTCTGCCATATGAGGCTAGCAACAGGCACCATGTTTTAGGCAGAGCTCTCACCAGATACAGAATCTGCTGGCACCTTAATCTTAGATTTCCCAGCTTCCAAACTGTGAGCAATAAATTTCTGATATTTATAAATTACCCAGTCCAAGGTGTTTTGTAATAGCATCCCAAATGGATGGAGATAAATATATTTTTCCAGCTTTATTGATGTATGATTGAAAAATAAGAGATTGTGTAGATTTAACATGTGCAACATGGTATTTTTATATGTGTACCTTGTATAAAATGATTTTCACAATCAAGCTAAATAGTATATGCATTACCTAATATGATTACTTTTTTGTGTGTAGTGGAAACACTTAAGATCTTAAGCAAACTTCAAGTCTAAAATATATTATTATAAGTTATAGTTATCAGGTGTTACATTAGATCTCTAGAACTCACAGCTTAAATTTTGTAGTCTTTGATCAACATCTTCCCACTTTGGCCAATACCTCCCCATTTCCCTGACACCTCCCAGCCTCTGGCCACAACCATTCTACTCTCTGTTTCACTCTGTTTGATTATTTTAGATTCCACATAAAGATGATCTCATGCAATATTTGTGTTTCTGTGCCTGGCTTATTTCTCATGGCATATGTCGTTCAATTTCATCTACTTGCCACAAAGGGCAGACTTTCCTTGTTTTATAAAGCTGAATAATGCACACACCCACACACATACACACACACACAAACACACACAAATTTATCAAATTTGTCCATAAATTGGCTATTGTGAATAATGATGCTATTTCTTTAATGTATTTCTATTATTATTTATTTTGACACTTAATTTGTCATAAATTTGTCCAAAGAGAGCTCCTTTAAGTTTTTCAAGTCTTTGTTTTTTCACGGTGAGAAACCTAATTCCCAACAATATCAACATATTAAATCATTTGCTCAATTCTATTATACATGATCAAACTAGTTTCAAACTTACTGCGCTAATACCACTACCAAAAACACATGTTAAGTAACACTCAAGATTTGTTTTAAAAATATATTCTACCTATTGATAGAAATAGTAATCAAGCAATTCACTCAACATTCAAAATAAGCCTACTAATAGATTTTTTAATTAAAATAAGACCTATAATAGTATAGATAATCGTAAATGCAATTATAATGCTTTATTAATCAAGAGAAAGCCAATCAGAATGTAAACCAACGTTATAGTGTCCCCTTCCTTATCTTTCTTTTGTGAACATCACCTTGGAAAATTACTTACTTGAAAGAATTATTGTGGACTTAAATCCTTTGGCAACTTGTGTGCAAAAGGCAAAAAGAATTACTGGCAACCATTAAAAATAATAATGTTTGTTTCTGAGTGCCCTTCAGAAATGCATATATTTGGGGGAAAACCTGGGTAGAAAAAAAAAGGAAGGAGTCAACTTAACAGGCTTCATTTTAAATTCTTTCTCTTTATTATATCAAAACGACATCTTTGCAGTTTAGAGGGACCAGTAGGCACTGTTATAACTAAAATTGGATAAAATTCCAAGCTGTGTCAAAGACATTGTTTGAATTCACTTAAAAGTGTTTTATGTCACTGTTCACCACTCCCCTTCTCTAGTCATGATCTGCCTGTGGCAAACTGTTTCTCTCTGGGACTGAAAAGATTACTCCCACTGATACTCCTCTGACAGTGTGAATATTGACTTGCACTTATAAAGGTCAGACAGTTCCACTAGTTAATAGGAGTGAGAAGAGCAGCTCCAACAAGTCTCTTTGAAAGGAATTTAACCTTCAAATTGCAAAGCATGCTGCTCTGTGGAGCCAATTTTGGCAACTAAGAATACATGCTTCTCTACTTTCCAAAAATACTAACAGGAGCCTGAAAGTTAGCATTACAAAGGGAAACAATCATGCCTTGTAGCCGACAAACGTCCATGGGAACGCCATGCAGGATATGCCTAGTTATTTTATTTTTTAAACAGAGTTGGATACTGTGGAGTAATTCTCTAGGCCTTTAACTTTCCTCAATGTATAAAAGCCTTTTTAACTTTTAAAATCCATGTGCTGTGAGATGATAAGACACCACATATATTTTTCTCAGCATCATTCTGACACAAGATCAAGAAAAAGGTTTATTCCCAGGGGAGCATAACATCTCCTCACCTATTTTTTTGAAAAGTCCTTTGCCTTCTGTTATTGTCTCATGACAGAGAGTTCAGGAAAGGCTGACACAATTTAAAGTCTCTGGGAATGTGGCCTATCTGTTAATGGCAGTGTCCTGAAGTACAATACAAGAAAAATGAGAGTGAGAAAACAAGACTGAAAATGGGAATGAGACTTCACTTTTTATTCTGATGGAAGGTAAAACCAATATTTTTAATTTTTAATAAAACACATTTATATTGTGGCATCAATGGCAGAAAGGATGTGCTGCATAGAAATGAAGACGATTCCCTATTTTTCTTGAGCAGTGGAAGACAGGAGACATAATGATAAAGAGAGCCTTTTACAAGTAATAAGTAGGAAGAAGAATATGTCCTGGGTGTCCTGGAAAGCAAAGCTTTCATGATTCCAGAGCATATTTTAGAAATGGCATTACGGCTGTCACTGCTTTAAGTTTGGCATCAGCGAGACTTCAGATTGCTCTAAAATCATCCTTAATGTCCTTTCTGCCTCATCAGTGGGGGACCATTCAAGTAACAAAGTGCCAATCAGGGGCTCTTGTTCCTCTTTAGCTTGAAGATATTACTGTGGAGGTTTTTCTGAGAGCATGATCTCTCCGCTTGAGATGCCCTTTATTATAACTGTAGTTAAAGGTCTGCTGACTTAGCTGTTATAAACCCCTAATGTTCTCAACTACAAAAATTTGCTCTAAAGTAAAGCTTAGCATACTAACTTGGAGCTCAGGAGAGTCATGATTTTGATAAATTCTAAGAGAATAAAAGAGTCATTTTAACATAAAAAGAGAGTAACAAACATATAAATATCAAAGCTATTTGAGTTATGTGTGTCACTGCTCTGGTATCTCCAAAAATAGCATCGTTAATTAAAATGAAGTTGCAAAGTAATTTGCTCATAATGTGCACTAATCATTTTTGTAAGTTTGGAATATAAAAATGTAATTAAGGAAAAGAAAAATGGGTTATAGACAGGATGATTTTCTTGATTGAGAATATATCAGTGAATTTTTAACTCAAATGTTTTCTGGAAACATAGGATGTGGGTTGCTATCACAGTCTGTGCAGTGTTTTAGTCACTAAGTCAGATACTCCTAATGCTTAAGACTTTCCCTGTATTTTTTTTCTTTTTGTTTGTTCTTTATTTTATTTTATAATGAGATTGTATCTGTCACCTAGGCTGGAGTATAGTAGTGCTATCTCAGCCCACTGTAGCCTTGACCTCCCTGGCTTAAGCGATGCTCCCACCTCAGCCTCCTGAGTAGCTGGGACTATAGGCACATGCTACCATGCCTACGTACTTTAAAGAAATTATAGAGACAAGGTCTCACTATGTTGCCCAGGCTGGTCTTGAACTCCTAGGCTGAAGGGTTCCTCCTGCCTTGGCTTCTCAAAGTGCTGGGATTACAGGGGTGAGCTACTGCACCTGGCCATGCTATAAGTTTCTTAGCCAACTTTAAGGTTTTTACTAGTTGAAGTGACCTACAAATAGCAGTTTGTAAAAAAATAAACAAATAAATAAAATAAGGCCGCAGCTTAGGAGCAGAATTACAAAGCAAATATTAACAGTAGAAAATAGACTTCAATATTTCAAATATGAAGATTGTAATTATTGAAAATGTACACTTTTAGCCCTCTATTTTTAAGAAAATACCTAAAGAAACATGTACTGTTCTAGTGATACAGAATTTGTTCAGAATTTTTAAGTATCAAGACATTTTTGTTTAACCTTCCAGCATAGCAACCTTTCTGCAGATAGCCACCGTAAACTCACGACAGAATTAAACAAGGTAGAACAAAGCATCTACTGGAAAACTCTAGAAGTAAACAATGATAGGCAGATTCTGGAAATGCACTGATAGCTAGGAGAGGGTACCTCTAAAGGGTGAGCCTGTAATTTTACAGAAATTTATAAAGGAATAAACAGGGTGATGTCTTAGAAAGTAGAAGGGTGTCTCCTTTTAGATAGGGAAAGGAAAGGTCTTTCTGAGGATTCTATGTTGTAGCTAAGAAGTGATGAACAAGAGTTAGCAAACTAAACATTTCTAAAGAAAGAATATTGGAACTAAGGGGAAGAAAAATTGCTAACGCACTAGGACAAGGCTTGGCATGTCCCAGAAAGAGAAATGGAAATCCATGGAGCTGAAGATTCGTAATTAAAAGGCAGAGTGGCAAGAAAAAGTAAGAGAAGGAGAAAGGAACTAGGTTATATATATATAAATTTTACTTAGGGCCTACTCTGTACCAGGGAATGTATACAGAAATACAAGTAAGGTATGATTCTTACACTAGGAGATCTCCCAATCTGTGTGGAAAAGGGGTTTTTGGCTGTGCTGTCAATGCAACGTATCGCAGACAGATCCTAGACATGCCTTTGCTCAATAACGTTGTAGCTTAGAGTTAAGCAGAGAAAATCATATTTATTTGGTATGGACAAATGAATGAATGAATGGATAGATGGATAGATGGCAGACTGAGAAACTACAGCTGGCTTCTCAGACACCACACAATTGATCTTTTCTTTGCACTGTCACCACATACAGACTCTGAATTACACTTCTAATTTGATGGTTAAAAATTTATATAATATAGTTTGAAGTCAGGTAGCGTGATGCCTCCAGCTTTGTTCTTTATGCTTAGGATTGTCTTGGCTATACGGGCTGTTTTTTTTGTTTCAATATGAAATTTAAAGTAGTTTTGTTCTAATTCTATGAAGAAAGTCATTGGTAGCTTGATGGGGATGGCACTGAATCTATAAATTATTTTGGGTGGTATGGCCATTTTCATGATACTGACTCTTCCTATTCATGAGCATGGAATGTTTTTCCATTTGTTTGTGTCCTCTCTTATTTCATTGAGCAGTAGTTTGTAGTTCTCCTTGAAGAGGTCCTTCACATCCCTTGTAAGTTGGATTCCTAGGTATTTTATTCTCTTTGAAGCAATTGTGAATGGGAGTTCACTCATGATTTAGCTCTCTGTTTGTCTATTATTGGTGTATACAAATGCTTGCAATTTTTGCACATTGATTTTGCATCCTGAGACTTTGCTGAAGTTGCTTATCAACTTAAGGAGATTTTGGGCTGAGATGATGGGGCTTTCTAAATATACAATAATGTCATCTGCAAACAGAGACAACCTGACTTCCTCTCTTCCTATTTGTATACGCTTTATTTCTTTCTCTTGCCTGATTGCCCTGGCCGGAACTTCCAATACTATGTCGAATGGGAGTGGTGAGAGAGGGCGTTCTTGTCTTGTACCGTTTTCCAAAAGGAATGCTTCCAGGTTTTGCCCATTCAATATGATATTGGCTGTGGGTTTGTCATAAATAGCTCTTATTATTTTGAGATATGTTCCATCAATATCTAGTTTATTGAGAGTTTTTAGCATGAAGGGTGTTAAATTTTATTGAAGGCCTTTTCTGCATCTATTGAGATAATCACCTGGTTTTCATCATGTGCACTAATAATTTTGGTATGTTTGGAATGTAAAAATGGAATGTAACTTTTACACTGTTTATGTGATGGATTACGTTTATTTATTTGTGTATGTTGAAACAGTCTTGCATCCCAGGGATGAAGCCGACTTGATCTTCGGCTTTTTGATGTGCTGCTGGATTCGGTTTGCCTGTATTTTACTGAGGATTTTCGCATTGATGTTCATCAAGTTTACTGGTCTGAAATTTTCTTTTTTTGTGTGTCTCTGCCAGGTTTTGTTTTTTATTTTTATTTTTTTATTTTTTGAGACGGAGTCTTGCTCTGTAGCCCAGGCTGGAGTGCAGTGGCCGGATCTCAGCTCACTGCAAGCTCCACCTCCCGGGTTTACGCCATTCTCCTGGCTCAGCCTCCGGAGTAGCTGGGACTACAGGCGCCCGCCACCTCGCCCGGCTAGTTTTTTGTATTTTTAGTAGAGACGGGGTTTCACCATGTTAGCCAGGATGGTCTCGATCTCCTGACCTCGTGATCCGCCCGTCTCGGCCTCCCAAAGTGCTGGGATTACAGGCTTGAGCCACCGCGCCCGGCCCTCTGCCAGGTTTTGGTATCAGGATGATGCTGGCCCCATAAAATTAGTTAGGGAGGAGTCCCTCTTCTTCTATTGTTTGGAAGTTTCAGAGGGAATGGTACCAGCTCCTCTTTGTACCTCTGGTAGACTTGGGCTGCAAATCCATCTGGTCCTGGGCTTTTTTTTGGTTGGTAGGCTATTAATTACTGCCTCAATTTCAGAACTTGTTATTGGTCTATTCATGGATTCTACTTCTTCCTGGTTTAGTCTTGGGAGGGTGTATGTGCCAGGAATTTATCCATTTCTTCTAGATTGTCTAGTTTATTTGTGTAGAGGTGTTTATTCTCTGATGGTAGTTTATATTTCTGTGGGATCAGTGGTGATATATGCTTTATCAAGTTTTATTGTGTTTATTTGATTCTTCTCTCTTTTCTTTTTTATTTGTCTGGATAGTGGTCTACCTATTTCAAATTACACTACAAGGCTACAGTAACAAAAATCACATTGTACTGGTACCAAAACAGATATGTAGACCAATGGAACAGAATAGAGGCCTCAGAAATAATGCCACACCTCTACAACCATCTGATATTTGACAAACCTGACAAAAACAAGCAATGGGGAAAGGATTACTTATTTAATAAATGGTGTTGGGAAAACTGGCTAGCCATATGCAGAAAACTGAAACTGGACCCCTTCCTTACACATTATACAAAAATTAACTCAAGATGGATTAAAGACTTAAACATAAGATCCAAAACCATAAAAACCCTAGAAGAAAACCTAGGCAATACCATTCAGGACATAGGCATGGTCAAAGACTTCATGACTAAAACACCAAAAGCAATGGCAATAAAAGCGAAAATTGACAAATGGGATCTAATTAAACTAAAGAGCTTCTGCACAGCAAAAGAAATTGTCACCAGAGTGAACAGGCAACCTACAGAATGGGAGAAAATTTTTGCAATCTATCCAACTGACAAGGGCTAATATCCAGAATCTACAAGGAACTTAAACAAATGTACAAGAAAAAACAAACAACCCCATCAAAGAATGGGCAAAGGATATGAACACATACTTCTCAAAAGAAGACATTTATGGAGCCAACAAACAGATGAAGTCCTCACTGATCATTAGAGAAACACAAATCAAAACCACAATGAGATAGCATCTCACGTCAGTTAGAATGGCAGTCATTAAAACGTCAGGAAACAACAGATGCTGGAGAGGATGTGGAGATACAGGAATGCTATTACACTGTTGGTGGGGGTGTAAATTAGTTCAACTATTGTGGAAGACAGTGTGGCAATTCCTCAAGGATCTAGAACCAGAAATACCATTTGACCCAGCCATCCCATTACTGGGTATATGCCCAAATGATTATAAATCATTCTATTATAAAGACACAAGCACACATATGTTTATTGCAGCACTATTCATAATAGCAAAGACTTGGAACCAACTGAAATGCATCAATGGTAGACGGGATAAAGAAAATGTGGCACATATATACCATGGAATACTATGCAGCCATAAAAAAGGATAAGTTCATGTCCTTTGCAGGGAATGGATGAACCTGGAAACCATCACTCTCAGCAAACTAACACAGGAACAGAAAACCAAACACCACATGCTCTCACTAATAAGTGGTAGCTGAACAATGAGAACACACGGATACAGGGAGGGGAATATCATATACAGGGGCCTGTCAGGGAGTTGGAGGGCTAGGGGAGGGATAGCATTAGGAGACATACCTAATGTAGATGATGAGTTGATGGATGCAGCAAACCACCATGGCACATGTATACCTATGTAACAAACCTGCATATTCTGCACATGTATCTCAGAACTTAAAATATAATTTTTAAAAAAAAGTAGATAAAAATGTGTAAACCTATTTGTGTCCTCCAGTAGATCTCTGACTAGCTTATGACTGGGAGTAGGTTGCTTAACTTCTGTTTCTTTATCTGTAAAATATCCATAACCATATCTATCTCCTGGTGATTTACTGTGATTTCCTATTTTGTTTTGTCTTCGTTTTTGAAATGAGATATTACATATAAAGTACAACTGTTAATAACTAGACCCAGGAACTCAGTATTATCATTTTATCTGTCATTGATTATAATTGAAGAGTACTGACTTCTAATAATTAAATCTAAAATAAACTGAATCATAAAGTAGGCATTGTTTTGTGAATTATTGATTTACTGAGACATAAGTCTGGCTGAACATGACCTGGTGGTTCTGTACTTCTCTCTCTCAGTGAGATAATATCTCATAAATCAACATCTGGTTTATGACTCCATTTATTGTAAATTTGATTATTGAAAATTAGTACTCCTCAATTATGATCAACTTCAGATAAAATAATAATATTTATTTCCTGGGTCTAGTTATTAACAGTTGTACTTTACATGTGTTATCTCATTTCAAAAAACAAAAAACAAAGCAAAACAAAACAAAACAAACAAACAAGAAATCATGTATAAGTCTCTAGAAGATAGCTATGATTGTGGATATTTTATAGATAAAGAAACAGAGGTTGAGCAACCTACCTCAAATCAGGAACAACCTATTCTGAGGATGTTGGAGATGCAAAGAAAAACAACAGATTGGTAGAGTAAAGACGTTGCAGTCAAAGGGGAAAATGTGGATCCAAATTACACATTTAAATGGTGCAAAATAGACAATTCAAATCTCTTCAGATCCTCTTGGTTTTTTTTTCCCCCACATATATAAGTTTTCAACTTTCTGGAGTGAAAATGAGTAGTCCCAGATAAATTAGTAAGAGTAAGAATGGTGTAAGTCACCTAGTGAACTAAAATTTGGTGGTTACAACAAAAGATTAAAGGAAAACACTTTCTTTGTTGCTAGAAAGTAGGTCCTCTTCTGCAGCCCTAGTTTATGAGATCCCCCACCCCCTGCCCTCAATTTGTGTATCATTACCCTGCACTTGTCACTGACTCTGTATAAAAACATGCTCAAGTTTTACACATCTTGGAAAAAGCATTCTTCCTTTAACCCTACATTTTCAACTACATACACTACCTACACTATTTCTCTCCTTTCCTTCATGGTCAAGCCTTTAGAAAAAATAACCTATGCTCATCATGTCTCCTTCTCCACCTTCCATTCATTCTCCAATTCCTAAAATATGGCTTATGTCTGGGTGACTTCTATGAAGCTGTTTTCTCTAAGGGCTGCACTGACACACTTATTATGAGACCAGCTATACATTTTTATTCAACTTATCCTCATCTTTTTGTAGTGTTTGCTTCTGTCCACCACTACATCTTTCTGAAAATTATTTTATCATTTTCTATCCTGCAAATTCCTCCTGATTCTCCTTCTATTCTTTTTATGAACACTCCTTAAATAGTTTTCCCATTGATGATTTCCCAGGTACCTACTCAAACCATCTATTTCTTTCTTTATGTAATTTTATCAGGCAATATTTTCAACTTCTACAATGTTAACTTCCACATATCCTCAAGTACTCATCCATATCCACCTAACACCTACAAGAGTTCTTGGAGCTGAGGAGGCATTTAATTAGTATGTTCTGAATAATTGATGGATGAATGGATGGATGGATGGGTGGATGGATGGATGGATGGATGGATGGATGGATGGATGGATAGATGGGTGGATCTACATGAGAAGTCCCAATCTAGAAATGTTAGGGATGAATGTGAAGTACTGGCATTTTACGTGGGTCAGGGATGGTGGAGAACCAATTAAAAATATACCCTATTTAGTCTGGGAATTCTACCTTTAAACTTAGATTATAAATTCTCTTGAAAACTAATGGGAAGGTATAGCAAAAATGACCCCATATTCTTGGCAACCATCCGTTAGAGCTGAGTCACATTTATGCCATTTAGAGAAAAATGTGTTGCTCAGTTTGGCACAGTCACACCACGGCTATGCCTTCATTTATGTTACCTGCCTGACCTCACAAGCATTCAATTAGATTTGTCAAACAAAACAGCCTGCAGACACGTAAATTCAATATGATCCAGACTATGTTAGTCATCTTCCAAGTTTTTTAATCTGTGACTTCCTTACTTATGTAACCAAGTTCAATAAAAAATTATCCATATTATATAAGCCAAAAACCAAGAGTCTTGGAGGTTCTTCCTGTTTACTTTCTGCAACATCTTATCAAGCTTACCTCGTGTCAGTATTCCCCATTATAAATATATGTCTACTTCATCCCCTTCTCTCTTATTTTAGGCACGCATCTTCATTTCCCTACAAATGTTGTGATGGGTTCCTAACTGCTCTTCTGGCCTGTTCTTGTTCCCTCTCCATTCATCTATCTGAAAAGCTTCTATATATTCTTTAAGTCTCAGTTCAAGTGCTATGTTCTCTATAAAACTTATCTGACTTAGGAATACATTTATTTATACCTCCTTTTATCTACTAAATTATTAGTATTTTTGTAATATTTTACTAGAATAATGATAGTGACAATAACAATAGCCAAAATACATTACGTACTTTATATAGTACAGGGACTCTCATAATAACTTAGTATATATGCTCTCATCTTATCTTTGCAGTATTATGAGGTAGATAAAATTATTATCACCACATAGAGATGAGGAAGCTGATGTATAGGCAGATTTTTAAAAAATATATTATGCAGGAATGAGGTTTGACATGTCCATTTTGATTCCAGAGGAATAAGTCCCTTCTAAATCTGGCTGTGATTTTTCAACTATGCAATGAACAACACCAATTTGATTTGGGGCTTTGTAGCTTTCATAATCTGTGTGTTTTACACAGTGACAGGACAAATCACTTTGTTGAATAACTAAATGATTAAAACACTTGATTAAACTGGTAAGAAGATCATGAAACAATCTTGCTTTAGTTGTCTAAGGCTTCTCAGCTAATACTATTTAAAAGTAAGTTTTTTTTCCCCTTTGTCTTAAGGCTGTCTTCTAAAATAGTTGAAGTCTATAAGTCTTAGACGTTAAAAACACTATAATGCAACTATGATAAAGTTATTTTCCTTTAGGCCCCAGTGCTATGTATGTGCCATTGGCTTCTAATTTGATATTTAACGTGTTGGTGACCTCTATGTGAGCAACCCAGGTTCTGAGGGCCTATATTGCAGCTTAGCCATAGTTTGCAAGTCTATTTTTAAAAACAATAGTCAACTCAGAGAGAGTAAAAATAATCTATTTCTGGCCCCTCACCAGTAAGTAGAAAATTGGCCTTTGGATACACATATTTACTGACTGTGACATGCAACAACAATACAGAAATGCATGTAGCCAGGAAGAGGTAGACCAGGTAGGTAGAGAGTAAAGTTGTGATTTAAAAAAATTGAAAGACAACATTGCAAATTCAAAATTCTGCGGGATAAAGAGTTTTTATTGTTGCTATGCTACCAATTTGAATCTGCTGCTAAATGACTACATTGAAGAGGAATGAGGGTCACAGTTAACAGGTGTAGATATGAATGTTGAAGATATAGCACTTGTTTCCTCTACTACATACTTGACATTAAGCATGTTATTTCCCTAAGACATCTGCCATCTAATATTCAGATTTTAAAGCAAGCAAATCCTTTTTGTTGTCATTAATAGAATTATAAATAGCTAAGGACAAATACTAATTATTATACCTCTTGTATCTACCATGTTGCTTAGAATAGTACACCCACCAGATATCACAAAATCAAGATAAATTATGCATCAGTCAACTAAGAAGGAAGCATTTTCATCACAGTGAGATTCAATATAGAGAGTTTTACACTGGGCATGGTGGCTCATGCCTGTAATTCCAGCACTTTGAGAGGGCTGAGGTGGGAGGATTGTTTGAAGCCAGGAATTTGAGCCTGGGCAACAAAGGGAAACCTTGTCTAAAAAAAAAAAAAAAAAAAAAAGGCTTGCCCAGTGTAGTGGTTAGTGCCTGTAGTCCTAGCTACTCAGGAGGCTGAGACTGGGGGATCTTGAGACCGTAAGTTCAAGGCTGCAGTGAGCTATAATCAAACCATCACACTCCAGCCTGAGTGACAGAGCAAGACCCTATCTCTGTGAAAATAAAATATAAAGTTTCAGTACCTGGCAATCTTTAAGTTACATTTTTTTTGTCTCTGAGGTTTTTTTTTTTCTTTTTTCTTTATGATCTTGTAACTTTGAAGTGGGAATTTAACGATCCCAAATAATTCTTGTCAAATAATTATATTTGAAATAAATTTGATTTGAGGAAAGCATTGGTTAAGCCTCTATTTTTTTTTTTTTTTTTTTGGCTGGAGAAATATGTATTTAGACTGTCAGAGCAAACTAATAATTTTCTTTCATATTTGTATTAATTTCACAGAAGAACAAGCGAGTTAATTTTTGTTTATTGTACTTCTTTTGTGTTGGTGGGATGATTCATATCAAACTGCAGCTTCTGTCAGATGTGTCAGGATAATGTAGGACTTCATCGTTCTTTTTGTTAAAGCATAATGTTGTAATATGTGGTGATGTTTTAAGTTTCCTCAATGACAGTATAACTTTGTGAAACATTATTGCTATTAAGAGAATAAATCAATGCATTAGACAAGTTCATGACACATTTTGAAAATATGGATGTATTATAACTGACGTATACTCTAGTTTAACCTCAGTTTTACAATTGCATAATTAAATCCTAAACATAGTTGATACATCTTCTATCAAATGTTGGTCTCACAGACATATGTTGAAAGGGTAATATTTGGTAGAAAAGGTAGCTCATCTAGATAATAGAATGGATTTAATACAGATAATTGTGTGTCCTTTTATAAATTAGGAAACTGAGTTTCAGGTGATGTGTTCAAGTTCATGGCATTAACCGATGCTAGCAAATCCTTTAAAAGCTAACTCAGAATTTTCTGCTGCAACCTATAATTGATAACTGGTATTGGACTGCTACTTTTACAGTAAACAAACATAAAGCTGGTGAAGAATGTATATAAATGAGCCCATCATTTTTAGGCATTGGATTGCAAGCCGAGGAACACTCTGATCCCTGAAAGGAGAGTCAAGCGAGCATCACAGCAGCTCAGGCTTTCTTTCTGGGTAAGAAGGGAGTTACAGTGTTGGAGTCACAGAAATTCATGTGCATAGGTCTCCTGGGAATGCTTGGCTGTGGACTGAGCTATGAACACACAGAGTGAGACTACAAAATAGTTACTGGAAAGTGGTTGCTACAGGGTTGAGAACAAAACAAATATACTAGAGGTCAAGCATTGCTGGGAGATGGAATTCTGGCTCAGACAGGGTAGAGAAACTTCAGTAATATTTTATTGTTTTTGGACATGATGGTAGGTTCATTTATTTTTTAACTTCTTATGTTTAGATAATGATTAGATATACATCAGATTCATGATGGTTGAATCAGGGTGTAAGGTAGGCGGAAATTTTTATTGTAAAGAGGGAAAAGAAGCTTTCTGGGGTGCTGGAAATGTTTTATAGCTTGACTCAGTGCTGGCTACATGCATATAAACATTTGCAAAAACTCACCAAACTGAATATTTAAAACATGACAATTTTATTTTACGTTACATTCCAGGAAATTTCATTAACAACAGCAACAACAACTAATTGACCTATTCTAATACTATTTCCTTTAGAAAATAATAACCTCTGGCCCAGCTTTTGTAATTTACATAAACTTCGGCTTGGAGAGATTCTTACATATGATTGAGTCATAAACTTCTAATGAAAAGACAACTAAATTCTTAATATATTAAGGAATCACCTGGCTTTTCTGAATTTTTAACATAGCTCAGACTAGAGTCCATATTCCTTAATCATTATCTACTGTCCTCAATGATATGATGTAGTCTTCCAACAAATTAGCACTCTTAAGGACGTGGAATGCTTTGTTATCAATGTCCTACTGTGACAAAGGTTCATAAATTGAAAATAATATGGCTCATTGTGGTTTGGTCAATCTCCTTAGTTTAAGAAATAGTAAGTAGAGTAAGTGAGACTAACCTATATTTCGTCACAATATTCATCACCTGCCACACCCATTTGCACAAAATCATATTCTGTGTTGTCTTATTTAGCCTGAGGGTACCTCATTATCCCACCTAGATTGCATGCAGTTTGAAGGCCAGCAGCCTGCCTCTAACTAGATTTTGTACAGTGCTATGTATATACCAGTTGCCCAGTGAAAATCTGGTGTTTGAAAGAAGATGAAAGAAGAGGAAATTGGGAAAGGAAAAAAGCTAGCCACTACAGACTTCAGTTTTATTCAGCCATGTGATTTTATATACCATCTACTGTAGGTTCTTCAGTACATTCCCTCATAAACTGGATGTATACAAATACAGATTCAAATTTGCTAAAGGCCTTCTGAAAGGCCTTCTGAAAGGCCTTTGAATCTGAAAGAAAATACAGATTCAAATTTGCTAGGCACAGGTGCAAAGGAAAATATGACAGAAAAACATCAATTCCACATCCAGTGTGCAGCATTAACTGTCTATAGGGCCAGCTGTCTGACCTGTGCTCCTGTACCAAAGTTCATTCAGGATAAAGCACCCAAGTCTCTCCATGTCATTCACATAAATCTAGATCTTTATTTTTCTTATAGTGCAAAAGAAACACACAGAACTCAAAAAAATACAAATGAAGCAAAATGACTGAGTGAATTGAGAAGATTGCTTTTATGTTCTTTCTGAAGAAATGCCACTTCATTTACAGACCATTAGAAACAATTATCACCTTCTTCCTAAAGATAACTCTTTGCTGACTTTTTTTTATAACTTTGATGCTATACTCTATTTTTGACATATTATTCAGTTTTTCATCTCATCAACAATATTGTCAGCTAATTCTTTCTAACTTGTTATAGGTAACTGCATATAAAAATAATTTGTGAAAATACATTTTTAAAATAACTGCTATAGTTTGAAGGTGTCTCCCAGATTTCATGTTTTGGAAATTTAATGCCCAAATTCATATATTGATGGAATTTGGAGGTGGGGGCTTTGAGAAGTGATTAGGGTTATATAAGGTCATCAGGATGAGGCCCCTATAATAAGACTGGTAGTTTTAAAAGAAGAGAAAGACTTGAGCTAAGATGCTTTTCTTCTATCCCATGTGATGATCTCCATCATGATGCACAAGAAACATGGTATTTCTTGTATGGTATATTCATAGCAATGTACAAAATCTAGCCTGGGGTTTAAAGGTATAAAAGGTAGGCTACTTGCCTTCAAACTGCATGACTCTCAAAGGAGAGGAAGAGAGGCCTGAACTGGCATGCTCTCTTTTGCCATGGCATGTCACAGCAAGAAGGCCTTCACCAGATGCCAGTCCCTTGACATTGAACTTTTCAGGCTCTAGAACTGTAAGATATACATTTATTTTCTTTATAAATTAACCAGTCTCAAGTACTTTTTATAGCAACAGAAAACAGACTAAGATAATAACGGTTTTCCATCCTTCATCCCTCTAGAAATGCTTTTATTAAATTTATAATGTTCTCCAAATCGCCAGCTTTAATGCTCTCTATTTAATCATCAATCTTCTGATTCTTGTTAACACATTGTTCTTGTTTACTGTTCTAACTTTTTAAAACTTTTATGCCATGAATTCCAGAGAATTCATGTTTGTTTAGTTTATCTACAATCTACCTGAAAATACTGTTTTTGTCTCATGTATTGATGCCACTTTCAACATGTATTAACACATTTTAATATTCACTGAGGTTTTGTCCTTGCCCCTCTTGCATTTCTTTATTCACACTCATGTAAATAATTTCATAAGAGTTGCTTCTACCAACTAATAACTGGTGATCCTCAAATATTTTTCTCTTCTTTTGTTCTCTCTCCTGAGTTCCAAACCAGCCACCATTTGGATATTTCTGATTCAATAAACCACTTGCAACCAAAACTTAATATATCAAATATTTTACTCATTTTATATATATATATATGTGTGTGTGTGTGTGTGTGTGTGTGTGTTCATTCCAAGTATCTCTCCTGCATTATCTCAATATTAGTATCCATTCAGCTAGACATGTCAGTTTCATTCCTGATGCCTCTGTGTTCTTCACAGACCATATTCCAGCTTCAAAAATTCTTATATATGTACCCACTAAAACATATATTATTTCATATTCTTCCCTCTATTCCCACCACTACAATCTTTGTGCAGATTTTCATCATTTCTTGCTTGAATCATTGCAATTTACATTTTAGACGACCTGTTGTCAATATTTACCTTTTCCGGACTCTGCCCCTATCTTTGCCAGAACAATTAAAAAAAAAAAAAAAAAGAATCTACCTGTCTCCTCTGCTTAAAGACACTAAAGTTATAGTTTCAAAGACACTGCTAGCTATATTTTCAAATCTACTGCTTCTCAAAAAATGACCTTTCCTTACCTGTCTTTAAACATCTTCCACTTGATTGTCTCTTAGTTATACCTATGCAAACAATAACCTTTTGTTTAGAATACAATGACTGAACTGGTGTTTTTATATGATTGTGTCTTTGCCTATGTTACTGTTTCATGTTCATATTTCTTCTCTTCATTATTATACTTGGAGTACAACAATTTATTTATTCCTCAATACTTTATGAATAATTCATTAATTCCTCAATACTTAATTAATTTTTTTAAGACAATATACCTATGATCTCTAAGATTCTAAAATATGTGCTATATAGATGTACACACACACATATACACTTATCCTTACAAAGAAAAAGAGAGATTAAAAGCCCTGGTTTTCCTGCTACTAATAAACGAAAGCATTTTGTAAAAGAATTTTCCTCCAAAATATAGTGTTAAATGGAAAATTGTCACACCACTGTTTATCAGGTCCTCTCAGAAGCCCATAGAATTCAAAATATAATATTATCTTATGTTCAAACTTAACTTTATAATACAGGGGCAAGACAACTAATTTTTATTATGAATTATTTTTATGATTGATAGATATGAGGATGTGATATAACCTTGGGAAATTCCCTTCAGCTTTCAGGACCTTGTTATTTTCACCTGTAATATTAACTATTTGAAGTAGATCTCTAAGTTTGCTTTCAGGTGTACAATTTTATATTAAATAGCTCTAAATATATCCTCATGCTTTTCTTATGTGCATTAATTCCATCACTTAAATGATGACCATTTCATTGATAGTCAAATACAAGCATCTCATATATTCTTGATATATTTTAATATTTAACTATAATATGATTTTAAAGCTAAGTTTGTAACTAAGGAGAAAATGCAGATAGGGAAATAGCAGCAGATTATATTTGCAAAACCAGTGAGTGAGACAAAATCATTTCCTTGAATGCACAGTTAGTTTATAAAGCATTTCTCTGCCTTTGGAAATATGCCAACAAAAAGTTAAATTAGATATTCTGTTCTGTGCCTCTATTGAAGTTTAGCCTCTTTAGACCTTTATTACCTTCTCAAGGTCCCAGCTCACTGAAGGCATTGTTTGTTTTTCTGGTTGAGAAAAAATATATACTAGGAAACAAAGTGGTATACTGTTCAGCCAACCAGGTTGGAAGTCCAATGGTTTAAACTTCTCTTTTGTGACTATCATGGTGCATAATCCTGAGGGAATTCCTTATCAGTCGGTGCCTTTGTTTCCTCCTGTGAGCAAAGGAGTGCAAATATCATCTGTTGTTTCCTCTAAAGGCTGATGTAACTATAAATAAATATATATATAAATAAATATATATATAAAAATATATATATATATAAATATATATATATATATATATAAATACTATAAAAACAAACTGACCTATTCGGAAAAAAAGGAACTTTTATAATTTGGTAAAATATTATTTTTATATTAGGCTGTACACACATGTTCATTGCTTTTGCTCATCTTTATTACTTCATACCTATCCAGTTGTAAGCTAAAAGGAACATGGGAGCTAGTATCCTTGTTTGTCCTCTGCTTTCAATGAGACAAACTGTTCCTTACAATTGCCGTAATATATCTTTGGTGAGGAAGGGAGGGAGTGGGGCACAGAAGGATGGAGACTTAATAGAGTTTTTTTTTTTTAATTGTTTAATACAAGGTAATGAATTACTAGTTCTGTTATATTGTGACTCACACTCAGGAGACTAAGAACAAGCAAGGAATGATTCTGTTCTGACATTGTCAATTGGAAAAAATGCCATGCAAAGAATTTAGGCAACAAACAAAAATCCAAGACAAAGAGGTGAAGTAAGTGGAGAAAGATCTTTTGGGAATTCTCATAATTACTAAATGTTCGAACTCTGTTTACTTCATGTCAACTATTGAAACTGACTTCCCTGTAGCAAAGAAAAAGAAAACAACAACAACAACAACAACAAAAATGTAGCCATCCAGGACCAAACTGGAAAAGATGTAGAGAAATTTGACATGAGCAAATAAATTTCAGGATAAACAAATTTGCTTCTCCCTGGCATGAATTTAACTATGGGCATTGAAGTACATCTTGATAAACATGCTTTGCCATGACTAGACATTATGTTAGTACAATAGCATTCACTGAGATAAAATCATATTGACCCACTTCCTGAAGGACTTTACAGTTCTGTTGAATACAAGCAGAAAAATTTAAAATTCAGGAATCCTGTTCACTGACTGCTGTGGTAAACTGCACAGCATAAAACAGGAACCAAAGTTTAAGAGCCAACAATAGAGTAAGGCAAAGAACAGTTTTTCACACCCCTGTTTTTTTTTTATATTTTAAAATTTCTTATTTAATCGCCTATTTATATCTACTTTCTCAGTATTGCTTAATTTTCAAAGATTCAAGCAGTACTCATACCACCTTAGAGTCATCCTAAGTGTCATTTTTCCTTAACTTTTATTAATACATCGCTTAATTTTAGTACTGATGTTCTCTGTACACTGATCATTATGATTCACTGTAGTCAATAAATTGTAGAAGGTTCTAAAGCTTCTAAATTGGAATAAGTCATATATATTTTGTCTGGCAGAGGATACTTTTTCTTCCAGTACCATGTAAATGAACCATAAAGAACACTCATTCTGAAAATAGAATTTTATAATTTAAATTATTAATATCTCACAAAATACTTTCCAGGGTGAAATCCTAAAATAATTCAAATTTTCTATTTTAACAAATATCTATCTTATATAAAGTAACATAAAAATAGCAAAATAAATATCTTTAAAAACATTACTATATTAGGAAATATTGCTTAAAAGGATTGACTAAAAAGAAAAAACCTCCACAAACTATACATTTAAGATTAATTGAAATTCTGATGTGAAAAAAATATATAAAAATATACTACAAATGTATTTAATGTCTTATCCATTTAGCTTTTGTTAAAATGCATCTACTCCAGTTGTATATGGAAAATGCCAGTTGGAAAAGTTGAATTATCACAGAAATAATTAAGAGTTCTAAACCACCTTAAGATGTCCCTAAAATTGTATAGTAGGGCAAATTCATTATTTAAACTTTTAATTTGCATCATCTATTATTTATCTTGATGTAGCAGAGATGTGATTCTGAAGGTCTACCATCACTGTTCTGAAACCTCAAAAAAAGCTGATGGAGCTTGGTCTACCAGGGAAGGTCCATCAGGAAGTGCCTCAGTGTCCATTTTACTTCCTAAACACAGCTGGATTTGGCACTGTGTGAATTGTAGGATGCAGATAACACACAGTTACCATCCCAGAGAAAAAAAACTAAAATTTGTGCATAAATAATAAACTTATGAGATCACCAGTAGTTACTTTCACGTTGATGATTCTTGACTAAGCTCCATTACTGTCTGTGTATGCATGCATGTGGTGTGTGTGTGTGTGTGTGTATGTGTGTGTGTAGGAGTTAATAGCTGCGTCTAATCTTTGCTATACTGTTTCATTTCTCATTATGTCAGTGTTTCTGCACTATCCATGGGTTAGTTTCTTTGGAGAGTTCCTCTTCTAATTACCATATTATCATCAGACATACACTCCTTCCAACTTTTCCACATAAAAATTACACTATTCCTTTTGATGTTTTTATTTAAATATATTGTGTTTTTTTAGAAGTTTCTCTTTTTCAAAAGATAGGCATCTAGCTAACTCTATTTTACATAAAAACTATGTACATATGTTAGTCATTTTGTGGGATATATTTTAAGGCCCTTTTCTATCTCTGGGTATTTTGAGTCTATGAAAATCTTCCTGTAATATTTCCATTTTTTTCTATATAAACTTTTGATGGCTATATAAGTGATAAGCAGCTTTAGACCGTATAAGAAAACAGCAATCACCAGGACATTTTACTCCTACGCTGAAACAAGAATTGTGCTAAACGAGGATTTAGTCACTTGGGACATAGAAGAGGTTGGCTGTTGTAATGTTGGGCACATTCATGTGTTATTGCACACATGAAAAAAGACCCTTAGAGGCAGGGTGTGGTAGAAGGGTGTGAGGTGTCAGATGTACAAGCTGCAAATTTCATTTCCAAGAATGGGATGATGGTGACCACATAGTTTTACTCTTTCTCCTGGAGAACCTTACAATTTAAGATTATTTAAAAAACAAGAATGATCACTGCAAATCATAGCACCAGGCCCCAAATTTTGATATACTCTTCCACTATATAAAGTTAATTTTTGTCAGTATGTTTGTAACCTTCAGTCCATAAAAATCTGGACAATCTTCAGTCCTCATTAATCAAGCTAAAACTTGAAGTATAATCTTCCCTAAATCCAAATCCAAATATATATATATCTATATATGTGCATATATATATATGTGTGTGTGTGTGTATATATCTCCAAATAAAGTGGGCCATGCTGAAATGGGTTCTAGCTCTTTTTTCAATGATTTAACCTGTTCAGAATCTAAGAAGTTCTAAGTATGGCTTGTCTTCGTAACCTTGATGAAGTTCCTGAAGTTCCCTGAGTCTGTACTGCCTCACCTTTTAAATAGACAAACTAAAGTCTTACCAATTATCACTCATTTTTAAAATGAAGTGCTAAGGTGGTTGGCACTCTATAAGCCTGTAATAGGACACCATTTGAAACTCATCATTAACATGTATCCTTAGGGTATGCAGCTCAGACACTAGCAGTCCTTAATTGGACTTTATTAGACTTAAGGGAATCCAGAACTCTCTCCACAGTGAGAACAGCTCAAGTGCTCAAGTGCAAATCATGGAGTCGTAACAGTCAGGAGAAGGACAAAGTAACAATCTCAGGGCTTTAGGAATAGAAGTGATTACTTTTCCTGTTTCAGCAATCACATAATCAGGAATCACATAATCAGAACTCACTTGGGAGACCTAAGATAACTTTTCAAACTTAGGAAATATATTTATTAAAACTCCATAAAAACCACATACACACACAAAACCCCACAACTGTGACCTTAATACAGGTTCAAAAAGTAAAATGATTATGCTTTTCACTGAATGAGCAAATGTGTATAGTGTTCCTGAGGCTGACATTTAAAGCACAAAATTATAAATGCTAGAGATAACCTCCATAATTGTTTAGACTCTGAAAGTATACAGAAATATAGAGAAAATAATTTCACCTGATACAAATTTTGTGCTATACAATGAAGGACTAAACATAGGAGAAACTCTAATCAAGTAAGAAGAAAATAATAAATCCAAAAAACCTCCAATATTTAATTTAGTGAATAATATCAGGGCAAAATAATGAATGGATTAACACTGGCTTAGCAATTGGACCAGAACTATCATTGTTAACGATGTGTGGTCACAAACTGAGTGGTTCTCTATATTAGCTTCAGTGCATAGCATGTTCATTAGGTTCTTTGTTGTTGTTGTTGTTGTTGTTGTTGTTGTTTTTTTGAGATGGAGTCTCACTCAGTTGCCCAGGCTGGAGTGCGATGGTGCCATCTTGGCTCACTGCACCCTCCGCCTCCCAGGTTGGAGTGATCCTCCTGTCCCAAGTAGCTGGGATTACAGGTGCCCACCACCATGCCTGGCTGATTTTTGTATTTTTAATAGGGATGGGTTTCATCGTATTGGCCAGACTGGTCTCAAACTCCTGACCTCAGGTGATCAGCCCACCCCAGCCTCCCAAAGTGCTGGGATTACAGGCATGAGTCACCGCACCTGTTTATGTTCATTGAGTTCTAAGGAGTCCTACAAGTACAAATATTTGCAAATATAATCTATGACAAAGAAGAAATGTTTTAATGTGGCTAATTTGCTTGCAGTCTCTGAATTACAGACTTCACTCTTATCTGTATCCCTCTTAAAGTTTTGTATTTGGTATCTCTGACGAAGACTGCTCATATTCATCAATATCTTGTTTCCTCTTCTTCCTGGGCACAACTACATTTCCCAGTTCCTGTACATGTAGTTATGAAGTTGGAATTTTCTAATTCACTTCCTATTTTCTAGTCTCCTGATTGGCCAGTGCAATAGGAGTGAAAGTGATTTATGCCATATGGGATCTGGCCCTAACCTTTCTCAAAGAAACCCTCATGTCCTTTCTTTTTACCCACCCATGTAGCTGGAAGGAAAGGACCTCAAGACCTTACCATATGGAGTAGTCACATGACAAAATACCCAGACTACTGAGACTCAATGTAGACTAGATAGCAAAGAAACTTGGATTCCTGAGACACCACATAAAACGCAGCAGCTCCAGAGAGATGCAGACTAGGAACATTCACATTACACTGTAGATCTGTAAAAATAAGCTTCTTTAAAAAGACACTGAGATTTTTTGAATTTTGATGACAGTCTGTTTTATATAATACTAATATTACTGCTAAAACAATTTCTCATCCCTCTTGCCAAATATTGTTAGGAGTGATCGGATTTAGTAATCTACTTAAGCTATATATTTTCATGTTATATTTTTGTTTCTGTATTTATTTATATAGGTTCTCTATTTTTACTTTCCCAATATTGGTGAGATTCATCATTTCTTCGGTTTCCCAACAAAATCTCCCTAATTTGGGTTCTTAGTCTTCTTTTCTGGAATACTGCCATGAGATCCTAAGTGAAGCCTGTTTACAGTCTGCCTTTTGCAAATCATAGGTAGTACTGACTTAATCTTTGAACTTAATTAACCTGGCTTGAAAGAATCTTGGTTACCGCATCCCTTTAACCTCATATCCCTTCAACATGATGTTCTCTTGTAGTTAACAACCCTGCTAACTGCCCCTATCCTGAGTTTTGTTTTTCATTCTTTCCCCATTTCAGAATGATGTTCTGTTTTTCAGTTTGAATATATGTGCTTTATGATCTTCATAAACTGTCCAGCACACCAACAGTGATAGATAACCTATTTATTCTGATTTCCTCTGTCTTCTACGCTACTTTGAATTATTCTCAGATTGCTTCCTATGTGCATTACAACAAATTCAACACATTGATTCTCAGTACCAACATCGTAAACATCAGTGTATTAGTCTGTTTTCACACTGCTGAAAATGACATACCTAAGACTGAGCAATTTACAAAAGAAAGAGGTTTAAAGGAATCACAGTTCCACGTGACTGAGGAGGCCTCATAATCATGGCAGAAGGTGAAAGACACGTCTCACATGGCAACAAATGAGAGAAGAGAGCTTGTGCAGAGAAACTCCCCTTTATAAAACCATCAGATCTCGTGAGACTTATTCACTATCATGAGACTAGCATGGGAAAGACCCACCTCCATGATTCAATTATCTCCCACCAGGTCCCTCCCACAACTTACGGGAATTATGGGAGCTACAATTCAAGATGAGATTTGGGTGGGGACACAGCCAAACTATGTCAAACAGTGTTATTTTCAATAAAGAATCTTCAAATTCTTGTCAATAAATGACCTGCTTTTTCCACTTATTGGTTGTATACAGAATATATTACTGAAGTATAAAATATTCTAGAGACAATTAATTTACATTTTGTAAAAAAAAAAAAGAAAAAGCAAACTTGAAAAGCCATCTTAAGTTTGAAGATAGGGAAAGTTAGAAATGTCTGGTTTTAGTATCAGGGACAATGATTTACTATGCTGTTTATGATAGAGATTTTCATAATACTGAGTTCTAAGCCTACTGAACTGTGGCTTAGGACATGCGGGATGGTGAGCCCCAAGCATAGAAACATTAGAATCAGAGAGATGTGGAATAAGATTCTGACTCTGCCATATGCTGGATAAGTAAATGTTGGCAAGTTATTTTATATCGTTAAAGCTGTTTTCTTATATGTAAATTGGGGATGATATCGAACTTTCAGAATTTTTGTTAAGATTAAATAACAATTTGATAAGGTCATAGTAGAGTGTCTATGTGATATGTAGAAATAGCCAATAAATGTTACTGCCCATCACCTTTGTCTTAACATGTCATGTAAATTCAAACGTTTTCACATTTAAAACCAAGTGAATTTTAAAATAGGAAGGATACTTTTTCATCAAGAAAATTTTGAAATAGTTAAAATGCAATTTTTAAAAAAATTATTATTATACTTTAAGTTCTAGGGTACATGTGCACAGCATGCAGGTTTGTTATATATGTATACATGTGCCATGTTGGTGAGCTGCACACATTAATTCGTAATTTACATTAGGTGTATCTCCTAATGCTATCCCTACCCCCTTTCCCCCTCCCCACAATAGGACCTGGTGTGTGATGTTCCCCTTCCTGTGTCCAAGTGATCTCATTGTTCAATTCCCACTTATGAGTGAGAACATGCGGTGTTTGGTTTTCTGTTCTTGCGATAGTTTGCTGAGAATGATGGTTTCCAGCTGCATCCATGTGCCTACAAAGGACATGAACTCATCCTTTTTTATGGCTGCATAGTATTCCATGGTGTATATGTGCCACATTTTCTTAATCCAGTCTGTCACTGTTGATTTCAAGTCTTTGCTATTGTGAATAGTGCTTTCATTTCTGCCCCATCTACTTTCTCTTCATCTTTTTTCTGCCAACAAATATTTAGTAAGTGATAACTATGTACCAAACAGCATAGTAGATGACAAGAGGAATTGTATTTGTTATCTCTTGCTGGGTAACAAGTTAACTCAAACTGAATGGCATAAAATGACAATTTTTTTATGTCACTGTTTCTCATAGTCATAAATATCAAAGCAACTTATATTTGCTGATAAATGATATTTTCTGATAACTGATAACTGAGTGGTTCTGGTTTAAGTCTTTCAGAAGTCAAGATGCTAACTGGAGTTTCAGTAATAACATTGGAGCTTATCTGGATTAGATGATCTATTACCAGATTGGCTCAATCACATAGTTGGTGGCTGGAGGCTTCCATTCCTCAGCGGTTATTTTTAGGCATTCTTGATTCCTCAAAATGTGAACTTAATATAGTAATGGGAATGTCTTTACAACATACTAGTAGCTTATCCAAAGCAAGCAAGAACTTTGGGGGTGAAAATTACACTAGCAAAAATACTGTCATTTAGATTGCCCCTTTCAGTTCAAGCTGACATTGTCTCCATTAATATAAATGTTTTTAATCTGGCTTTCCTGTTAACTTTCATGTGCTAAAAGTTACACCAACAAATCTCTTTAATATAAGCCCTTTGGTACTTTAGACTTTTGTTAGGAGGTAATTTCCTTAAACTTCTTCGTAACTGTATTATTTTATTTAGGAGAATTATGAGAAACACCCTTAAAATCTTTAGAAAATTTTTATTTTTATTTGTTTTCCTACTGGATGGTGCTTTGAGACACCACCGCAGATCTTTATGAGGTGGTGGCAAATATTTTACAGTCACAACTTTGATTTCATCCTTACAGCATGTTTTCCTGGCAATGTTTGCCATCTGTAAAGGTTGAGAATTTTCTTTTTTTTTTTTTTTTTTTTTGAGACGGAGTCTG